>NC_041359.1:26029185-26036685 GCF_900634415.1 Cottoperca gobio
GCTTCAGGTGAGAACAAAGTAGCTGTCGCAGCATACTGAAGCAAATTATACTTGTTTTGCGTTTTTGAAGGTACAGCCTGAAAGTCAGACTGCATTTCATTTGAACAGCTGAAAAAATCAGAGAATCAGAGATTTGAGCAGCGTTTCTGAGGACCACGGCCTCCAGTTCGGCATTTTGGTCGACGCCATCTTTGTTTTGTGAAAAGTCACACGAGAGGGTCGAGCTAACACCGAATAAGACATTTGTTGTACAACCAAAGATGCTCTATAAGTAAAGATACACTCCTGTCTCCTAAGTGGGCACGTCTAATGTTTCTATCTTATTTTGCTAACACTAGAGATTTACACAGCGAATAAAAGTTAGCTACGGTTTGATGTTAGCTTAAAAATGTAACACAGTTTGACTAAAGTTAACGGTCTGTGGTGTCAAATCTCATTATAATTTGTTCCTGAGTCAGAAAAATCTGACAAATTGGTCTCAACAAAGTTCATTTTCACCTAATTTATCCGTCTGAAGGTTCAGAAGATACGTGGATGTAAGAAATGGGTCCAAAATTGACCTTGGTGACTATGAGGCGAAATAAGTGCAAAAGATAATGATATTACACAAACTTATTAACTTATTAGACACAGTTCATCACCACCTCTAATAAGATCTACCTGCTGTGTGTGTGTGTGTGTGTGTGTGTTCAGTATGACTGGTCAGGTGTGCCTGTGATTGATATTGCAGATGTTGAAGGTCAGGTGACAGATCTCCAGGTTTGGGATTATCCTCTCCAAAAGATAGAAGTCCTCAACTACATGACCCGCGGCGACGTCTCCGGGTATGTTTGTGTGTCCAGCTTCTAAATATGTGAGCTTTTATAGTATTGGCATGAAAATGACAGTGTGGTTTTACAATTTATATATACTTATATTTGTATAACATAAAATTGATATAATGCCCAACGAGGTGTCCATTATCAGGAAGGAAAACACTACAGGGGGGGCTACAGACATGCAGTAATACACTTTATTTGTATAGCACCTTTCATACAAGAAATGCAGCCCAAGTAGAGGTGTCGAACAAATATGTAGTCGGCCGCAGCCGGAAGTAGCAAGTTGAATATATATATATATATATATATATATATATATATATATATATATATAATTTCATTATCACAAATGAACAGATACCTTACAGCCAATCGGAATCAAGTATTCAACCAGACTATTGGTATTAACATATATATATATATATATATATATATATAGTTATTATAGTTTTCACCCAAAATATTATTGTTTTTTAGGCCGTACCACGGCTCCGTCCTCTCCTGGTCCGACATCAGCTACTCCACGAGTGGAAACACTCTGTTGGAGGAGGACGACGCCTATAGGTCGCCGCCAGGACAGCCAATGAGGAGCAGCAGTGGGAGGAAAAGATGTCGGCAAAAGGGAGAGAAGAAGTCCAGAGAGTTTTTGAATGTGGTGGAGCGTAACAGAGAACAGCTTAAATGAAACACACAGGAGCACGTGTGAGAACAGCTGTAACCTCTGTTATACCTTTAATAACAAAGAATTCACAATCAATCAACGATTAATCATGAATGAAGTTCAAACTACTGCAGTGTTTGATTACCGTATTTACAAAACAAACAGAATCAAATCCTAAGAGATCGATATTTTCCTTTTTTCTAAGATGTTTTCTTATTATAAAACAATAAAGAGATGGCTGACGTGATGTCGTTATTGATTTTATGCAACATGCAGCTCGGAGGTCAGATTGTGCCATGAAGGGATAGTTTAATTGTGTTTCTTGTAGTGATATCGTTCTCATTAGAGGTTAAAATAACTTTTCAGTTCAGTACGAAACTCTTCTACACATCAGCTCATTAGGATCCACTGTGGCAGCACATGTTATATAACAGTTAGTATTTACTTTATTATTGCATTATAACCCTTAAAAACGGAATTGTAATTCCCAGATTTGACTCTGAAGGCATTTTAAACACACATTTGCATATTTTACAGCATATTTTTAACATTATACCTGAAGGGGTCGCTCGTAGTGATGAATAACCAGCTGGATCTGCAGCGCTCCTCTTTGTAGAGCAGAATAGTGATGTTTAGCTCATTGTTTAGCTGTCCGGTGATAGTATAATAGAAAAACAGTAATGTTCCTATTACCGCTCTCATAGAGTCATTTACAAAGAAGGAGCTGTAAAAACCCATTACACACTAGAGCAGGGGTCTGCGACCTGCGGCTCAGGAGCCCCCTGCGGCTCTTTCACCCGTCTGAAGCGGCTCCTGTAGCTCTGGAACATGTATTTTCTGTTGCACGGTGCACAATCTTTCAAAGGGAACTCCTCTTATCTTGGAGTTCGAGGTGATATCGTGACAGTGAAATAAAATATGTTTAAATATTTCGTCAACTACAAAATGCGTCACATTCTCCTGCGTCTACGGGCGCGGTGCCTTTCCCTGCAGGTGGCTCATCTTGAGTTGCAGAACTGTGTGCATTGCTATGTTGGAAAGATTAAGAACACACAGAGAGTTTCCAACCTTGACCCACTTGGATGAAGCTTTGTTTAGAATGGGACCAGATGAGGAACGTGTGGGAGAGAGATGCCCACTCCGCTCTCAGCAGGTGTTGTGTTGAACGGGAGTAACCCAGGACGTGAGAGTAAGCAGACATCTACTGTCTCGCTCGTATGCATAACAACCTTGACTGTTCAGCCTAAGTTCCAAAATGTAATCAGACACCAAGAGAAGTAGGCCTACGAGGAAACCCGAGAAACAATAAAAACTAAAACAAAATCAGTTATTGCAGGTTTATAAATCATTGTGCACAAATTACAAACATTCATAAAGGATCACCCCCAATGTGTAAAACAGGCAAGAGAATCCATTACCATTGAAGCGGTCCGTTTAATGACAGAAACAGCCACCACGGTGGAAGTGATCAGCTTTTACCGTCAGTGCAGCAAAACGGAAAATAATAATAATTACACAAATACAATCGATGATCAGAACCTGATTCTATTCTCACAGCAGCCTTTTGGAAGATTTGGTCAGATACTACAATAAATACAGAATACTGAACCACTGGCATTACTTGAAATGCCATGAAGCTATAGTAACAGCTAGCTGGGAAGCTAACTAGCTTACTTAGCTTAGAATTTAGCTAGCGTTAGCTAGTGCAAGCTTACACTCAAGCTTAGCTACAGGCCTAAATATTAAAATATGATTCTTGGAGTCTGTTTGTGACATGATTACTTTCAGAAACCTGTTATTTTAACAGACAACTACTCCTGTAGCTTTTAGCTAGGAAGCTAAACAGCTTACTACAGTACAAGAACTTAGCTAATGTTCTCTAGTGCAAGCTAACAATAGCTAACGTTAGCTTCAGGTTAAAATATATAAGATATGAATACTATTCCTCTTAATTCTTGGGATTGTTTGTAACATGTTTTTCACTTACATCAGTCGTGTAGTGAAGAGCTAGTTAACTTCCCAAATGTTCAAAATGGCCACTGCGTGAATGTCTATTTCAACAAGGTTCAAGTTACAATAAAGTGAACATAAGACTCTGATATACATCTTTTAATTTGCTTACAAAACAAACTGTAGGCCATCACGTGAAAACAAGACCAATGTCATGACTTTCCTCGTACGCTCCGTATGTATACCTTTATTAAAACTCGTCCTTCAGGCCGTCAGAGTGGTTTAGGAGTAGTGGCTTCAACACAAACTAACATAGTGACCGTGTAGTGATGCAACATGATGGGATTGTTTAGCTTACGTTGACATTTTGAAGCTGTAGCGTTTTATTCATTTGATGCAACAATGCCTGAAAGTGTTCAACAAGCTAATTTCGCTAACCAACCGACAAACTAACAAGATATTATACCGTTACAGGCACATTAATTACAATTCATGAATCAATAATTATAATCCAATATAATATACATTATTGTTAGCCATTCTGAATAATGGGTACTTTTATTTCTGTACATTTAATTTAGTACAATATATTGTGGCTACTTTAATTTCAGTACTTCTTCCACCATCTTTTACTTTTTATTTTATTATCTCAACCGTACTTTAGCAGTTATTGTAAATCATAATCTCTGGGGTTTTGCGTAATTGTCCAATAGGGTCTCTTAATTACATCATAAGCACATTTTATAAGTTTTGTTTTCAGAATCAGTAGAAATACTTAAACTTTACATTTTCAGTGCCGCTTCGCAAATAAACTACAACTTCAAAATGTCAAGGCGTCTCAAATAAAATTGTTTAAGAAAGGAAAATTAACATTTTAAGGAGTAATTATTATTTATATCTGTATTTAGTAAGACATCTGTTGTAATAGCAAAATAACTAATGTACATCATTTCACTTTACACCATTATGTACAAAACTCTTAATTCTCTCCAGAGTGGAATATGAGAATAGCCCTCCATAAAAATCATTAAAAATTGTTAAAATAAGTTTTTTTTACAAATATAAAACATACATGGTTGCAGGTTTTTGCAAACAGCACATCATTGTTATTTTTCTTTACAATTATGTGCTAAACGAAGCATTTATACAACATTTGTTACACGAGGGCTTCATGGAAAAGAAAAAACAATCGTACGTTTGACAAGACGTCCACGTAACATTTTCAAACAAGCGATCTTTTGAAATGCAAACATCGAATAACTGGATGTAATAATAACTGTATGTAATAATAACTGTATGTAATAATAACTGTATGTACCACTAAATACACTTTTAGAAAACGCTAATAACTTGTCATTTACACCCTGAAAATACAAATGAGCGTAATAAGTTATTGCTGTCATTATAAATGTGTGTTACGTGTCCAGGAATGAGTTGAATGGTTTTAATGATTGTTTGTTTTGGACCTTTAACTTCAATATGTAAAATGTTTGACGGCTGCTAAATAATTTTAAACAATTTTTAAGAAATGACCAAAGTCACATTATTCTTTTCTCAATGTCCAAGTTTTATAAACATTTTTTAAAGCGCACTGAAATGACTTAAAACCAAAGAAACATCAAATGCAACAATGAAAAGTCTGAAGTGGATTTAGAAATCCAACATAATTAGTAGTTAATAAATAAGACATGCAGCAAAATGATGCTTTTATAAGACCCCGCAGTGCGAATGATTCCTCTCTTAGAACGGAAGTTTTTGGTTATTTTCTCTGTCGCTTTGGAGGTTTTTAGTCTGAACACTGTAGTTCAGAAAACACTGAAACACAGACGTCAGCACTGTTTCTGTCTTTATCTGAAGGCAACGTTTAGTGTTGGAGCTGCAGCTCTTATCATCTTCACAGGAGTCAGATTGTGAGGAACTCATCAAGTATTGTTACGCTCTCACTCCTGCACAGTAAGCACCAGCATCAATTTAATCCAAATCAGAAAGCTCATTTAAAACTGTAGTGTTTGTTTAATGCACACACGCCTCCATATAGTTTATAGTTTAGTGAGTAAAAGTATCTATTTGGACTTTTGTTCAGGCGGGACTAAAGTGAGAGCTGCAATTTGTCTTTGCCATGAAACACCCTCAGAAACACTTCATAAAGATGGAAGCACATTTCTGCAAGAAAAATATCGTTCAAAATAAAAATGGTAAATCAAATTTCTGACAGTCATCATGAGGAGTTAGTCTTCAGTAAAATAGAAATATAATGACAACCTTTTCCCTCAAACTGTTAAGAGTTACACAAAGATCATGTGACATAGATACATGGATGTGATTGGCTCCTGAGCAAAACAAGACAAAAACCGTTTTACTGCATTGACAGTTATTAGAGGGACGCTGGTGCTTAATGCTGTGTTTGTGTTTTTAATGGAACATATTGTGGTTAAAATGTATTTATAAAGCACTGCTTGGCTCTGCTCAGCTCAATTTGTTTGCATAAAAGCGTGTGTGTGTGTGTGTGTGTGTGTGTGTGTGTGTGTGTGTGTGTGTGTGTGTGTGTGTGTGTGTGTGTGTGAGAGAGAGAGAAGGGCACACTGGTCCAGTTAGCGATGAAGTGCACTTCTTTTAAAAACATTTCTTTTTTTTATGGATGAAAAACTCCAGTCAGTTCCGCTGGACTTCAGCAGTCCATCGTCACTTTTAAAAAAAGTAAAAAGTAAAAATGTCAAGACATAAAAAGGGGGTCAAAGGTCAGCTGGGTTCATCTTCCTGCTCTTACCTTCAAGGTGATGAATCCTTCTGCACACAGGCCACCAACGCCTCAGATGCAAAGCTGCAGGAGCAGAGCTGTGACGAATCCAGCGCTCCTTTCTTTACTTATTGATGTCTCTGTGAGAAACCTCCTCAAACATTTTAATTGCCGTTTCACTTCCTCAAAACTCTTCAGAGGAGTTTATGTCCGTGGCCTCGTCCAGCTGCTCGTTTGAACACCACACGATCACCGAGACGTGCGGGACGGTCTGAATCCCACAGTAGCAGATTGAAAGGAAAAGAAATGTAAATATAACTGAAGTTGGATGTATATTTTGGAAAACAAAAATACACCGTGTGCTTTCAATGTTAGACCAGAAGTGATCCTCAAACTGGGGCTCGGTCTGAGTAAACTGGGGGTCCGTCCACCTGGGGGCCAACTGGGAGGAGACCCACTATCCCCCAAACTTTAAAACAAGCTCAAACTAGGGTTAGAGTTGCAGAGCGAGGGGTTAGAGGTCACGGTGTGGAGGGCTTGTGGAGGATGCCCTGCAGGTCATCTGGTAAAGCCAGGATGACGGCCTCAATGTGGGCCCTCAGTTTGGCCACAGTGCCCGGACGCACCGGGAGCTGCTCCTTCTCCGCCTGAGTCTGCAGCACAGAGCAAATGAATAAATGAATGCACGTCATTAGCTGTTATTTTAAATCCACAATGACACGTTCACATGAGCTTCGAGTGAGTTTTGTACTGACCAGTTTATCTTTCAGCTTCAGAACCAGATCAACCGTCTCCACCTCCGTGTGCATCTGGACTCTCTGCTGCAGATCCTGCGGACGGAAACAGACAGGATGAGACATCCACGCCTGGTGACATGACAAACTCTGAATGAAGACAGACTCATGGACCCGTTTGACGAATGGACTCTTGTTTAGTCCACGAGGGGTGTCATGATTTGATTTAACTTTCTATTTAAACTTTTGTTTTTTTTGAGTGGTTCTCAACCTGGGGGCCGTGAGATCATTTCTGGGGGTCGCCAGATGGTTGTGGAGAACAAGGAAGAAAGAAATTATAAATAAAACAACATATTTTAGACTGTAGCAGTGATATCATTTGACTTCGGACGCCCGCAGGTTGGAGAGAGAAAACTAAAATATGATCCCTCCCTCCTCCCTCCCTCCTCACCTCCTCACACAGCGCCTCAAGGTGCAGAGCCTCCAGTTTCTGGGTCATCTCTCTCCTCCTGTTGCGGAACCAGCCATCAAAGTTGGGAGACTTGAGGAAATTCCTTCAGACGCAGAGAAAACCGCACATGATGCTCAGGATAATGTGCA
>NC_041359.1:26041685-26089185 GCF_900634415.1 Cottoperca gobio
CTTTGATTTAAATGTTTGTCTGCGATTTTAAAAACCAGTCAGCTCTGGTCAGTGTCTTCCTGGTTTCCTCCTGGTCTTTGGACAAACAGGAAGAGGAAGCAGGAAAAAGTGAATCGCCGACCGGCCTTTAACCCCCACATGACCTCCACACATCCTCCAGCAGACACACCAGAAGAGTGTGAGAGAGAAAACAGTTTAAAACAACAACACACACACACACACACACACACACACTTCAAAGCATTACACATACAAACAATTCCTAGAGCAAGACTCCATGACATCATGCAGCCGGGTTGCGTTAGAGACCACCCAGCGTGAAACAAGCAGCTCGGATTCATCGGCTCCACATGCTCTTTATTTTGTGTGTGTTTCTATTAACTGTATTAAAGTGTGTGTGTGTAAAGTCTGACCCTGCCAGCACTGTCTGTAACGCACGCAGAGGACCGTGTTAGCAAAATGGAAGCAGTGAAGAGAAGAAGAATTTACTTTCATCACAGTAAAGAATGAAGTTTAAAAGAACTGCGTCCTTGTTTTTACTCGAGTGCGTAGATATGTTCTTGCACCCCTACGTCTGATGTGGATGGAAACACTCTGAGATTAAAGCCGAGTCAGCACTTTAACCTCAGTCCCCGTTTCACTTGAGTACAGCGACAACACAACAAATCATGTGCCACTGCTCCTTTCTGAGTACACTGAATGTTCCTGATCATTTCCCCACAGTAACAAGAGTCAAAGTGAGCTGAAGACAAATGATGTCAGCTCTGATCAAGACGTGAGAATTATTGGAGACACAGAGAGAGCGAGAGCTGCAGAGTAATGTCTCTCTCTCTCTCTCTCTCTCTGACACACATCTACAAGCGCTGTAAGCATTCTGCCCTAATCCTGTCGTCATCCTGGGGGCAGGATGTTCGTCAGCTCTACGTCCTGCTGACTCAACGTCAACATAAGCACACACCTGCAGACAAACACACGCGATTCCACAAAAACCTTTGTGCAAACACGTGTGATGTGTAACCCAATCCCTGACTCACATTATCACCAGTCTAGTGTTACACCAATGACAACGACAATTTTCAAAGTGGTCTCTGACGGTAGTTAAAGGCGACTTCTGAAACCAGGCTGTGTTCCAGAGACAAGATAATCTCATTCAGAAAACATTTGTAAGATTACAAATTACAACAAAAAAAGCCCTCCAACATAATCTCAATAGTATGTTCGCTCCATTTGATTGGACAGGTGCAGACACGGCTATTTCTGTCACTTTCCATGTGCAACACTTAAAATGTCTTCATGGAGAGACCGTCTGAAAATGTGCACCACTATCCCCATATTTAAAAGATTATCGCCTCTCCTCCAGCTCTATGACGGCCGGCTTTTCACGCCACCTTCGAGTGTGGCTGTTCTCAACAGCTGTCGTAGGAATGTCTGGTTCCTTTTTAGCACAACTGGCCCTTAATCTGACACATCACCATCAAGTTAAGACGAAGTCTCTGCCGTGCTCTGACTGTGTTCAGAGACAAACGTTTAAAAAGGTTGAATGAGGAACTCACCTGAGTTGGAGTCAGGGAAGGAAAGGTAGCAGATGCTCGTTTTCTGAAACAGAAAAGGTTTTGTTTGTTTTAGACCTTTTAATCATGTCAGGTTGATTCAGTGACAGTGACAATGATCATCATTACGAGCAACAAACATGAAAGATATGAATATTACAAGCAAATAATCTACCAAACTTCTAGGATTTAGTGTACATCGTTTATCAGCACGAGATTACTTTACTTACAAAAAGCATGTTACACATCTTGAAATTATTCTAAATCATCCCCGGCAGGTCACTCACCTCTTTCTCTGACAGTTTGGAGTGATGCGGATAAATAACCTGGAAGACAGATGAGCAGAGTTACCACACTGCATGAGCTCATCAGCCCACATCTAAAAACTGTGTTCAGCTTCTGCTAAACACTTTTAATGTTCTCTCGAATGCCACCAGATCAATTACTTTTATATCTGCGCTTGTTCTATTAGCAGTCACCGTATTACAATATACCACATTTTGCCTTTTTCAATATAACAAGTTCAAAGGGGATGTAAGCTGTGATATAAATAGATTTTAAGTGATTACATTTTAGCATTATATAAACATCTAGATAATACAATATCCACGGTATCAAGGTATTGAGTGAGTGTTGAAAACGGAGAATGACTAAAAGTTGAAATGTCTGGTCAGAGTTGTAGTTTTGTTAACGTACTCCGTATTCAGATTGTTCTCATGGTAATAATAAGTCAATTAAGAGATTGACAGAAAATTAATCAGCAACCCTTTTTGATAATTGTGTAACCTGAATACATTTACACTATTTGCTGACATTTTATAGAATAAAGATCAAGTGTATCTGCCTGCACACTCTTTGCACAGAATGGTGCATTTCCAAAAGTACTACAATATATATATATATATATATATATATATATATATATATATATATATATATATATATATATATATCCAGTGAATAAAAAATGACAATCTCTGTTCTAATTAAAAATAAAAGCAATGTGTGCAGTCTTTGTGTTGCTGAGTTCATGAGAGAAAGTGAAACAGAAAGCCTTGTAGGAGCCTGAACCCCTGTCGCTGTATGTAACTTATTAACACATGCACTGTTTGGTATTCACTGCATCCCAAACACCTGTGGGGACACCGGGGTTTTGTTGGGCCTTGCTCCACTCTCCGAGTTTAAGGTCTCAACAAGTGACTCTGGGGAATAGTTTCATCAACATGCTCCATGGGAGACAGTAGCTGAGCTGATGCTGTTGGAGCAGACTAACTCCAGGAAACAAAACACACACAATTCACATTGGCTACCATCAACTAGATCAGGTAGCGAACTAGTTATGAAAATACTCTTGTACATTTGTGTGTACACATGTCACCACTGTTAGAGTAAACACGAACTACGCAGAGAGCCAAACAAACAGCTGTATGTAGAAGTTTGTGTGCTCCATTCCAGGAAATAGTCGGATCCTTTTTAATAACTGCTAACTTGGGCATTTTTTTAGCGACACTATTGGAGGAGTTTTACATGACCCCCCCCCCCCCGGATCCTTCTGCCTCACCTCCACCGCCTGTCCAAGCTCCAGGTCGAAGCCGACCACACATATGCAGTGCAGCCAGGTGGCGAAGCGGTCCCAGGGCAGCAGGAGAGCCTCCTCCGGCTCTTCGTCGCCTCCGGGACCGGGAGGCATGGTTATCTCCTCGGCCGGGGAGATGCTACTAGCGTCCTGGTCGTCCAGATCCTCCGGCTCTTCGACCTGCTCCCCCAGCTCCTCCGGGCCTTGCAGAGCCATGGCGACGGCCCGACACGGACACTCAGACGGTCCGGAGAATGTTAGCGGCTTGTATATATAAGTTGAGACCGATATTTTAAGTTAGTGTCCCCTCAGGTGACAACAACAAGCAGCGCTACAGAAAGTAGCTACTTAGCTAGCACTTAGCACAGGAGCAGGAGCGTACGTACGACGTGAGGATGAAACGTGCAACGTCATCACGTAAGACGGAGTTGTATTCAAGTCAACCACAGACTGTGGATAACTTTATTCAACCATAACAAACTACAAAACTGTGCATAGTATGTGAGATTGACAAATGCACATTTTATAAAAATGACAACGAATCTTCACCAAAATCCTTCAATTAAGCTGGAAGCCAACAATGATATTATAATATGAAGGTTCAGTGGACTGTCAATGTATTACTTATTATATACTTATACTGGGGAAACTTCACATCCATAAAGACAAGCTCTTGCCCATCGTTTGAACCTTTGAAGATAAAATCCAGGAAGTACTTTGAGTCTATGCAAATGATATAAAAAGCATATATACAGGATTCTTTAATAGACATTTTATTTTATTGTATTGCCTACTTTGCCTAAGTTATTATGTCATCTTATTGTATTTGTTATGTTGTTTGTTTTTTATGTATTTGTTGAATCATTTAAAGCTAGTATTTCAACGTTTTGTTCTTCTTTATCAAAATAATAGAATTCACAAGAAATTCTTCAACTTTTCTGACAAATGTGCTGCACTTTTAAGGTACTATTGGTCATATTTAAAGATATTAAGTATTAACATGCATTGTTCACATCCTCAACGCTGTGTGTAACTCACGCCATCGGATGAATTACTTCTTCAATTACAGCCGGACTCTCAGTCAGGAACAAAGCAGTAAATCAGCTTTATCTAAATCCTTTAATATCACCATCACCGAACAAACAGATGGATGAAACAGAGTGGGGGTGCTCACACAATGAAGGGGAACACCCCCCGTTTATCCAGGTTAACCTGTGACACAAATCCACTTTATTATAGGTAAGAAGATTCAAGGATTATTTATTGTCATTATGCAACACAGGGTTGCACAACGAAATGCAGTTGTAGCCTTATGATACATGAAAAACACAACAGAACAGAACAGAAGAAGTAAATTCCTGAAGTGCATGTTTTGAACTTGCAAAAGGAGTAATGTAAACAAAAACAACGATGAATTATCTGAGCAGTTTATATGGCAGGCGTAGAAAACATAGAAAAGAATTAGACAGCAGAGAAACATGCAAATTGCGAATTAATCCGATTTATTCCCGTAAATGTAACTAATATTTGCTAAATGACTACTTATAGTAAATATCATACAAAACAGTACTAAACTAATTATGTATATTATTTATATGCTGTAGTAGTAATTACAAAACAAGAGGGGGAATAGGAAACAGGTCATAAAATGTGTTTCGATAAAGTGTTAATGGAGCTTATCTTTCAGTGATGTGTTTGTTACCAACACACAGCCTCCTGTATGACTGATGCTGTGATGTGGGGGGGGGGGGGCTAAGAAGCTAAACACAGTAAGATGCTGTTAAATCTCAAATAATAGTCGGACTGTGAGCACAGTGACAGCTGGGCCCTGCTCGCTCTGCAGGAGGGCTGGGCATGACTGCAGGGACTAAGACCAGGATCTATATACCATCATCAGGACTAATGTCAGGGCCAGGGGGCCAGGGGCGGGGCCAGGGACCAGGGCTGAGGCCAGAACCAGGACCAGGATCTATACCATCATCAGGACTAATGTCAGGGCCAGGGGGCCAGGGGCGGGGCCAGAACCAGGACCAGGATCTATACCATCATCAGGACTAATGTCAGGGCCAGGGGGCCAGGGGCGGGGCCAGGGACCAGGGCTGAGGCCAGGACCAGGACCAGGACCAGGATCTATATCATCACCAGGACTAAGGTCTGGGCCAGGACCAGGGCCAGAACCAGAACCAGGGTCAGGGCTTGCAGTGTTGTAGAAAATTAAAATGAACCAGCACTCTGAGGTCGTTATGGTCTGATATATTACACCTCGAGTTGATCTTGACAGTCAGTGTGTTAGTCGCTCAGTCCTTGTCCCGTCCTCTGGTATATTGGGATCAGACTGATAATCAGTCTGATCCCAAAGTGAAGCATCGAGCCCTTCAGGCCTCTCAGACCTGCCAACACCTCCTGCAGGAGTGCTCACATGTACAACTTCCTCCTTCCAAGAGCTGCGGGAGAAATACAATTTGAATATTGTTTTCAGATACCTCCAGGCAGTGATGTCATGTAACTAAGTACATTGACTCAAGTACTGTACTTAAGTATAGTTTTGAGGTACTTGTACTTTACTTGAGTATTTCCATTTTCTGCCACTTTATACTTCTACTGCATTACATCTCACAGGGAAATATTTTACTTTTTACACTTGTAGTTACATTTATTTACATAAATAACATGATGTGTTTATATGATATATATATATATATATTATATTATATATAATTATATTATTATTTCTTCTCTTTTTTAGTGTTTTCTTCTTTGTATGTTTTTTTGCTTACTTTTACAGTTTGAGTTTATATTTGCAAAAGATATGAAAGAGTTACGATGAGAAATAGAAACAGAATGATTTCAAAAAGAAAGAACATTTACAAAGATGTCTACTATTTCTTTAAATGTTAACAAATTGAAAAAGAAAAACTGGATCACTAATTGAGCCCATAATGTGCAGACACAAAATGTACAAGTGTAAATATTACTATAAACTACGTTCTTTGTTTTTAAGGAAATATTTACCTGCATGTCTTTTACACACAACTGCCTTAACATGAAAACATTGCAGATAAATTCAGATAAACCTTTAATATGATTAAATATGAAATATAACTATTAATATGCTTTAAATGAAACTTTCAATAAGTGTATTCTGAACAAAGCTTCAAGAATCTTTTCATCCCTTCCTGAATCATCTGATAGACTGAACAACAAGTTCAGCTGCTTGCAGCTATAATTATATATATTTTAATTCATGCATCTAAAAATCTTAATAGTTGATTTATATGCTTATTTCATCGTCGTCTCTCTTACCAAATAAAATCCCTTTCTTTGTGCCAAAACAAAGGTGGAGCGCAGCTTGTTTTAGATGCACGGGAAACATTAAGAATGAATTATGAATGTTTTTAGTTTTATCTGCTGTTCAAAATGACTGAATGAAACCAAACTGAGCAGCAAAGTGATGCCTTGTGGTGTTTTATCCTCAGATACTTCACTGCCCTACTGTCTCATGCAACATTGATTTGGTCTCAGCTGTCTGTTCACCAGAACACAGCGGGGACGTTTCTGGAGCCATAAGCAGAACTTGATCTCCTCACACGTCACCCCACCCCACCCTGCTGTCCCAGGCCATAAATCAAGTCACCTGGATAAAACCTCCTGATGGAACTGTAAAATATTCGTATTAATATACTGCTAGTGATGCTGGGAAAGCTACACTAGTGGTGTTACGAAAGTATCAACACAACAACAGGTACTTTAGATAGAAAACCAGTTTTAATGTTACACTCTGAGGTACCAGTAAAGCCCTAAATCCCCAAATGACCCTCGCAGCATGGGGGGAAACGCCTTGTTTTATTGCCATCTAGTGAAACCACTCTGTCATTATGAATATACCTGTAATGTGACATTGACATTTGTAATATATCAAAGTTCAGATCTGTTAACACAAACTTTACGTTGTTGTAGCTCTAGGAAAAATCTAATAAAAGTTAATTGTCATGTGTTTTCTATTTCCTGCTGTTAATGACAAAGGCCTGATGTCTGAGGATGAATAGTGGGCGTTCTTTATGTTGTTGACATCCAGCAGTGTGGACCAAAATCTTATTATAGTAGATAGTTGCATGATATGGTTTTCATTAAGATGTGACTTCCATATCAGTTATATGTTTATCCTTATAATCAAAATATCATATTTTATCCAAAATACTTCTTGTATAGATATACGCCTGAAAAGAAAAGTACTTTAATTTAGATTTATTAAGTCATCATTTTGATTAAGTGAGTACAAGCCTTGAGTATTTTTATTTTCACTTTTCATTCATTTATTTCCTGAGCTTTCATAGAATCTGTTTGAACCAAACTAACTGCATGTATTATGTAAAATCAAATATAATAATAATATAATAAGTTAAAGAAGAAAATGTAATATGCCTTTAGTAATGGTGGATAGATTTGAATATGTTCTTGAAAGAATATATGGTATATTAAAAAAAAGAATAGACAACTACAAAAAACATAATTGAAATTGATGATTATGTCACATTATATTTTGAACGAGTTTATATTATTATTTTTGGACTTTTTTAGTTTTTAATTATTTTGAATCCCCCATTTTTTATTTGTTTATGCTATTTAACATTGTTATTGTTATTATGCTTTGTCTGTACATATGTGCATGTACATTATACATGTGTAGAGGTTTGTATGTACTACATGGTATTACTATAAGACAATAAATACAGTTAAAAAAATAATTAATTTTCAGAGTCAACTGATTTATTGTAGAGGTTTTCAATAGTAGTTATCAATAAAGTTTAAAGTGAAGTGTTTCACTCTTAGTGCAAACAATACATAGGCTAAATAAAACATATGTAACACTGTCTGTTTACATTTTTTATTTGTTTGCCTGAAGAATCCTGCAAGAAAATATGAATTCCTTTGCTCAGATTGCACAAAAAGCAGCGCTATGATGTTGGATGTTGCAGGGACTGTGTGCCAATGCAAATCCCACTGTTCTCATTGCATAAGAAAAATACATTTTATGTCATGATCATAAATGAATCTGAAACTTTTTATGGACCATCTGGCAGAATGCCACGGACCCTTGTTGTCCCCGGACCCCACCTTTAGAATAACTGATGAATGAGCTCAGCGGTCGGTGAGTGGAGTTGATGTGACTCGGGCCGTGAACGCACCGCGCCTGTCTGCTCTCTAGTTACAGTATGGCGGCTGGGACTTGCGGAGGAGGACAACTTCTTCTAGATTCCTTCCAGAAAATTGTAGGAAGGCGACGGATTTAACTGAAAACTGCCTCGGCAAACACCGACGACGAGAGCGCAACTTGTGGCTTTAACGGACATTTTTTTCCTGGAAGATAATCGGACTGGTGTGATGCGTGAGGAGGACCCGCAGTCAAGAAACTCCCCTGATTTTTCCGCGTCTGACTGTCAGTTAGCCGGCTAGCTGCTCGGTTAGCTCACCACCTTCATGCTAACGTTCGCTTGCAGGGCTCCGTAGTAGCCAAAAGGCGGGCTAGCTTGCTGCTTTTATTTGCTCCAGGAGACAGGGATGGCATTTCGCCTCCATCCGGTAAGCGAACTGGTTGAGAGGGGTGGGGAGAAAACATTTGAGGACCTGGTTGATAAAGTTTGTCAGCACTCATTAGCCTAGCCTAGCCTAGCCTAGCCTGTTGGTACAACGCCAGAAAACGTTGGCCGAGAGAGCGCTTTGCCAGTCCACTAGCGAGCTAGCCAATTAGCATTTTAGTTGCACAAGAAGACCTGCTAATCCCCCGTTCATCCCAGTTGAGTGTTTTGAAGCCTCTCGCACTAACTAATTCAGACAAGGAGTGGAAACTGGACTGCTTTAGTTGGCCCAATTGACCATTAATGTTGAATAACTCAGCGGTGTTTTGGCGTTCAGCCTTGCTAGGTGTCGTTAGCGACCTTATAGGTGTTCTGTGGAGGGAGTGGTAGCGTTAGGTAGCTAGCTAAGGTTCCCTGTATCAGGACAACAATGTCACTCAGATTATGGCTGTAAATGACGAATAGATTCAAGATGACACATTATTAAACGTGTGTAAACCGACTGGCGTGTTGCACATTGGGCTGTGTGCCCGTTGTTCGCTTGTTGCAAGACGAGACTTAATACAGATAGAAAGCGCGCAATACTAGAGTTAACTATTCCCGAGATACATTAGACATTTAGTTTCCTGAATTGATAACTCATTCAATTTGTAGTCACAGTTACTGGTGTGAGCTGTTGCTATCTTGGGGGGACTAAACATCAAGGCTGATTGGCTTCCCTCGCCTGCTTCAGTGCTGGAATAGTTTGATGGACGTGGGAGGCTGTTTTCCAGGCTGTCAGTGCTATACTCAGTCATGTATGTCTTGACACATGGCACCCTGGTCTGTACATAGTGCCTGCTGTCAGATATATAAGTATCGTTATGTAGCTATGGTGGACAGTCACTGAGGGGAATGTCTTGTCTTTTTTATACCTGTTGGTGTGTTTTTTATTTTCATTTGTTTCAAACACAGGGGAGTCTTGTTGCATCGAAGTGGGAAAGCAGTGCAGCCCGGGCTGTGCACAGTGGACAATGTTTATTAGTTAGTGCCTAGGAACTTGGAGGACTAACAGTTCGGCCTACATATAGGCCACAGATATTGTAGATTTATTCATTGGGGATTGTAACAGAAGACTGCCACTCTGGATCAAGAAAACCTGTCTGGTTGGAGTAACACTCTTAAGCCAAAATCAATGCCTTCAGCGTTGGCTGTGTTCGCCTGCCGACCAAACTCGCACCCATTCCAGGAGAGGCATGTGTACCTGGATGAGCCAGTCAAGATCGGCAGGTCGGTGGCTCGGTGTCGGCCGGCCCAGAACAACGCCACCTTTGACTGCAAGGTGCTGTCAAGGAATCATGCCTTGGTTTGGTTCGACCACAAGACCGGCAAGGTAAGAGAAGATGATAAACTCTAAGCTGACATTTTGTTACTGTATTTTCCCCACAGGAGGGACTTTCCTTCAGCCTTTTAGAGGAATTTGGTGTAAATATTCAAACACTGATGAAAAGTCATAGCCTCTGTAATAGCTCTACGGACTGTATCTTCACAAACAGCCACCTCAAAATGATTCTCAGTCATATTTAAATGGTCAGCAGTGCTGCCACAAACGCGCATATACTCTTTGACATGATTAAACCCTGAAGCAAGACCTTCTCCCGAGTGAACTTTCCTCAGGCCTGAACAGATTCAGTTTGTTAAAGGGTGCGTTCACATCAAGCATGTTTGGAGGGAAACCTCAAACTCCGGAGTGACATTTTTCCAACGCTGTACTTGGAGGGTAATGCATAATCCCAATTGAGCACAGGAAATGTTCCCAAAACTCAAGGGATTATGGGTAGAAAAAAAAGCCACAGATGCTGTTCCTAGCTCGAAAAAAGGTCTGGATCGATTCTGGATTTATGTTCCACCCTCTGCAAACATATCTATCCTACATGAAGAAAGTCTAGCGAAACCTGAGCTCCCCATGAGACTCCAATATGAGCTGTTCTAAAGCCAATAGTCGTCTGTTAGGGATATTTTATAGGGGATAATATAGGTAGAGATAAAGGTAGAACAGATTGAACCACTTAATGTTAGGCATTTGTTTTTCATAAATGACTAAAATTATTAATTGACTTTTTGAAAATAGTGTAGAGTAAAACTTTGGTCAGAAAACCGCCACAGAGCTCGTTTTCCTCACAGGGATTAAATTAAGTCCTGGATTAAACACAATTCAATGCAGATATCCATTGAAGAATGTCTTTAGTCCAGTCTAGGACTAAACTTAATCCTTGTCTGGGAAACCAACCTGTATGTTCTTCAAAATCAGATCTATGTGTGTAGCATCTGTCGTTAGCTTCAGTGTTTCTGTAGTTTCTCTGTAGAACAGGTTGAACAGGATGAGACACCCACAGGATTAACTCAACTATGTGGCATGCAGGGACTGTGTGTGTGTGTGTGTGTGTGTGTGTGTGTGTGTGTGTGTGTGTGTGTGTGTGTGTGTGTGTGTGTGTGTGTGTGTGTGTGTGTGTGTGTGTGTGTGCCAGCTATTTATAATGACACCAGTAGCGTCATCCTTTCCTCTCTTCAGGGATGAAACACACACATGGATTGACTGACATACACTGATTTATAGGCATGCAGGATAAATAAATAAAACAGATTGATTATTTATCACCAGAGGTTATTGATGGCTCAGCTAAGGGCTGTGCTGGTACTTTTGTATACTTTGTCCAATGACCCTGGTCACTGACTAGCTCTTAATAACTTGCAGTGCTGAAGAAGCTCGAGCATATAAGAACGTCTGTTAACTGAACATACAATAGACTCACTATAGGCCCATAGAGTTGCCTTCTAGAACACGCTTTTAGATAAAGCCTTCTTAAAGATGTGAAACATTTTACAAAATGGGAAGATCAAACCATATTTAACATATTTTAAATTAATTGCCATTTAAATAAAGATGCAGTAAATCTGCCTGCCCTGAGACCAAGGGGTTAAGTTACCAACCATGAACCTTAAAGTCCCTCAAAGTTAAGCAAGGTCTGCGAGAAATTCACAATTTATTTTAGTGGCTTGGTTGCTCAAAGTACATACTAATACAAATGTATGTATGTTATTTATTTATTTATTTTTATAACACAAGTCAATGGTGGAAAAAAACTCTTTAAACATACTCATCATAAAACATCAGCCACACTGTAAACATAGCTTTGGACATGTTTGGTGTATTTGATACTTTTAGAGATACAGATAGACTGTCTAAAGGTCACACACACACACACACACACACACACACACACACACACACACAGAGAGAGGAATTAACCACATAGCTTGCCTAACTAATACCTCATAACCGTAGGTTCCTCTTGTAGTAAGAACATGCTTGTCATGTGAGTCTGCAGTTTCACTTTGCTCTAACACGTTGAAACAGTTCCTTTCACCTGACTGGTTCTGCGTTGTGATGGTGACCGTGGTGATCTGAATACCATGCAGGAGCCACAAGTAGAATTGGATTAAATGTCAATGGAAACTGCTGTAAAATGTGTTGGACTGCACACATTGAAACTTTCTGATGGCTTTTGTGCTGGACAGTGTTCCCCTCCATCTTGTCTGTGTGTGATAAGTGTGCACTGGAGAGAAACAGGTGTGATTGGTCGCATCTTGTGATAGATGAACCAATCAGTGGGCTCAGTGATCCAGCAGATTGCTTTATTATTGATGTCATATTTCTGAACATCGGAGCAGGGGTTACTGCTACTGTAAGATCCATCTTTTTTTATCTTTTTTATTTAGACAGACAGACATCAATCAGACATTTTCTCCCCTTAACTTTCTTTTCTTATTTAAATATTAAAGACAAAACAAAATGATGCAATGAAAAAATTAAAGAAGAAGAATAAATGACAAATATTGATTTTTAAAATACTGTAACCGCATATACATATATATCTTTCCATATTTACCCATTAATAAATAAGTATATACCTATACTCACAAACACGTATACATGCACATTTTTCCAAACATTTTTAATCGGCCTTTAGAAATAAGAATAAGAAAAAACATCCTCTCTCTCAGATCACTAAAACATGCTCGCTCCTCAGACTCAGCTGGAAAAATCACAACACGATGACATCATGTCTTTTTTATTTGGTCCGTTTTATTGTTTTGCAGCCAGACTGAAATGTGATTAAAGATATGGAGACCTGTGATGGCATGTTATGTACTGTAGGCTGCTGATGGCACTGCCTCCCTCTGGGGCCGTTGCCTTGACACAGACTACTGTGAAGGAAGGATGAACTAATTGACACGAACACAGCTGGTGGGACAAATATCTAAAGGGCTCTTACAGGATATAATGAAGTGTGTTCGTATTTAAGCAGCAGCCATCATGAGAAGGTCAGATCAGACCCAGCTGCTTCTCTCTTAACCCTGGAGGCCCTGGGACCTTCTTTTGGGAACCATGCTAGAGGTCAATCAGACAGAGAACCAGACAGATGAGAGCGCTTTGTCATTTACGGTTAACTTCTTCCTTCCTCCTTTGAGAAACTGTCCCCAGATTGTGTATATATTACGTTTTGTCGATAAGACTCCAGGAGTTGGAAGGTTTTTTTTTTCCCATCTCTGCATATTTTCCATTTATGGTTCTTTCTCTTTATCATTAGTGCTACAGAAACCATATGTCGAGCCCAGCGTGTTTACATTCCACGAAAACGAGACAAAAACTATATAACCATGCTAGTGGCCTAAATATTGGAAGTGTGGTGTATTTCACAGTGCTTAGATAACTTTCTCAACATGAAGATGTTGAATGTTGAGTACTCCTGCTTTAAAATGGCCAAATATGTATTAATACGCTGCTGAAAATAGTCCCCAACAAATGTGCTCCTTCCTCCTGTTTATGGAACTTTTGCTCTAGACTACAGTGTCCTGCTGTTTTGGGAAATGAAAGAGGTTTAACTGAAGTTAATATTTGTAAGTATTTTAATTTTAGAAAGATGAGTAGTAACCAGTGGGTTTGGAGCTGAGAGCACAGAGAGAAGGGAAGTCAAAGTATTGAGGCGGACTAACACGTCGTTGGGTTTTGGTCTTTTTATGGATTTGTTGACAATAAGAAACGTATAACATTTAAGAGCTTTGGCTTCTTTGTTAAAGGAAAAAAGAATTTAAGGAAATGTGTATGAAGAATATCTTTATTTCTCTTTGGGGGGGGGGGGGAGGCTTTCACCTGGCGGAGATAACCAGACTTGGAACCCACTGGAGAGATCTAGCTGCATCACTCAAAGCTTGGGGAGGTAACATTGGAGAAGCCAGCAAGACTAAACTCATTTTCTTTTGAAAGTTATCCAACCGAAAAACCCAGCCCAATGTTCCCTACTCTTTTCCAATGAAAGAATCGAGCACCACTCGCTCCAAAAGCTGCTAAATCTAGCGAGAAAGTCGCCTCCCTCAAAGCCACTCCCCCAAAAACATCATGATTAACCTAAACATGAACATGGCTATTAGTACTCGCAGCTGTAAAGTCTTTCAACAAATATTACAAAATAAAATACATTACTCACGCTAGCTTTGAAGTTATCCAGTCATTCATTCATTCGTCCATCAAGTGAGAGTGTGCACTTAATCTGACCATGTGCCCGTTGACTGGATCCGACCAGGTTCTGGAGGACTTAGTTGTAACACGTAAGAGCTACAGAGCCCGGATTGATCTGATTTTTGTTTTCCAATGCTAAAACCAGGGTTTAGTGATTGTTACAAGAAAAAGGTAAATTGAAAATCAACTCTTCAAGGTGATACATTCTGGTTTTGGTGACGCATGTGGCTGAGTTTGTTTATTCTAGCAGATTAGCGTCTCATAGTTGGAAGGTAAAATGTTCCGTGCTTCACTTATACCCTGCTAGCAAGTGTGCATTGTGCTGCATCAGTTTTGCAGCTCTGTGTGAAACGATGTTTGGAGCTAAATGTGTCTTCTCTTGTCCTGCTTGTTTCCCTGCTGGCGGCCTACATGCCTCATGCAATTCCTCACATCAGGATCTGCAGCATTGTTCTGCAGGCCAATGTCTTGTTTGGTCAGCCCTCTGTGGAGGGTTTGGAGTTGAGAAGTGAAAAGAATGCAGGGGAATCCATCCATCGTCTTCCGCTTACAGGGGAATCCCAGACTTTAATTATAATATGAATGAATGGTTTAAGAAGCCTTATCATAGTTTAAACAGGTGTAAATACCAATCGGCAAGTAGAAGCCTGTCCTGGGCTCCACAGAGGATCCCTCCTGCCAGGTGAAAACAAACTTGTCATTTTATTTAGTTTTTTTTAATACCATATGAGGGTTACATGGTCCGTTATGTTCTGTAGTTGGCTCTATAGCTCTTGCTCATTGAGAACCTGTTTTAAATCTGATTTTACATGCACAAATAATTGTGGCTGTTAGCTGTCAGCTGGTGCTTATAACCTCTGAAACGTGCCCTGAACTCCCGTGGGAGTTTTTAACTATCACTCTGATCCGTTGCACATCTGATGCCCAGAAGACTGTTGTAAAATGCAACGGCTTGACAGTAAATTAATCACAATATCAAATATGAATTGACCTCTTATTTGAGAAGCACTTCAACATTTAATGTATTTTTTATCTGTTCAAACTCGGTGTGTTGAAAAAGCACTTTGTATTGATAAGCAAACTGCTTGTACACTTGCATGTTTTAATCCTTAAACAGTTTGTTTTCCTTTCCCCCTCTTGTGTTGCATGTCAACATCTGAATTTTGGAGGATAAATCCTTTTGATTTTGGTAATACCATCTCCTCTGCTCTTTTGCGACCCTGAGAAAGAAAGTAGGAGTATACCTGAATCTAAATATTGTGTGTTTTTCTTCTCTAGTATGTAATACACTTTACAGCCTCACTTATCACTACTTTTATAATGAAATGGTGTTGCTTTTAGGGTCAAAGTAAATAGATTTAAGGACTTGAATGTCAATTCATGCAGTGATCAGACCCGGGTGTTACAATCTTGTTACGACAGCAATTCATTTATCAGGATCTTTCATCATATAGATCAAGGACGGTTAATTAAAATTCAAAGAGGTCCAGTTAGAGAACATTTCCTCAAGCGAAGGTCCGAAACATAATGTCTAACGGTGGAGAGCAGAGCTGTAGTCTGGTATCGGTACTCCATGTCAATCTGAATACCAACACAGCACAGGAACGCACTCGCAGTCAGGACACAGCTCTGTAACTCTCTATATCTGAGCGTGTGTGAGTGTGAAGGAATAAGACACTGTTGGCAAGAACAGGCACTCTGGCAAACTCAGCTCTGGCGTTGTGCACGTGTGTGTTCAGAGAAAGCATTACTGCATCCAGACTCCGCAGCAGGACGCCATGATGGAGCGTTAGAATCTTTTTGAATCTCATGAGTTGATTCTCGGAGTCACGTTTTGATTCAGAAACTATTCTCGATTCAAAACTGATTCTTGATGTAAAGGATGACACTATCTTTAAGCTCTGACTCCAGTGCATTGTGTGCTAAACCATTCAAACGTATCCTTTATCCACTCAGCTTCAGTATTTAACATAACTGACAGTTAATAACTGGTCTCAGTGCAGCTTTTGTTGGCTTTCATTTGGAAGTCTTAGTGTTCTGCACACAGTTGACTTCCGCCGTCAACATGTTATTAACGAACATTACAAAAAAACACATTTTTGACATCGTACTTCTTGTGTGAATCTTTTCCCCCCCCCCCCCTCCTAGTTAGAAGTGAAACCAGTACATACGGCTAATTGCCATCTGCTTTTTGAGGTTGATCTGATATCTGAAATAAGAAATCTAGTTTTCTTACATAAAACCTCAACGTTCTGAAACTCTATGAAATGTCCCTCCACTTACTAAGGCCTTGTTAGCACCTGGTGATCTGTGTGCACTGTGCAGGTGTGACTGCACCCAAGACTCATTGAGATCCCAGGTGGAAGTTCACAACATCGGTAGCTCTGTGTATTTTGCCCGTTTCTTTATTGGTAAGCATTAGTACTTTGAAAGTATTCTGCGTGGCACAGAAGCCACAGAGAGTGTATCTTGGGTTTTGGGATGTTATTGTCATCCTATATGTTGTTGCACAAATCTGACACCCGCCTGCTCTCATCCCCGGCTCTCTGGAGCTGCGTGCGCCTTGCAAAGGCGGCGTTGTTTGCGTCCTTGAAGTCTATTTGTTTATAACAACGAAAATGATTTCCGTGTTGATTTGCATATAGAGCGGGGGAGTGAGAGCCGATCACAAGTGGTCACTGGAGACACAATCTAATGGAGACTTGGTGTGTCGGATCACCCAAGATATTAATGCCAGGTCTTTGTTTCCAGCTCTATTCTTTCTGTTGGAGGTGTGAGTGTTTGACATGTGACGCTTTTACTATCTTTCTTTTCAAACGTGCTGAACTGGAGGCAGGTTTCATAGCTTGTTCATACATGATGCAGGCAGCTCAAAGCAATGTGTTGTTGTCTAGAGCTCAGGGGGTGTTAAATCCTATTTACTACTTGTACATCACGCTTTTCTACACCAACCATTACGTCGAGCGCTATTCCTACATATCTCGTGAGCTGCTAAATCAGTGAAAGTATCCTGTGAACCTTTTTTAGAAAACATTAACATACCAACCGCTGAACATTAACATACTGGTAGTAATCTGATGAAGAGTCTTTGGCTTTTCAACACTTCCTTAGACAGGAAGGAGGATGCTGTCGACACAACCTGCCTTTATGAGCTTATTGTTAGAGGTCGCCACCAGAACACACGATGCTAAATCCTGGCATGTGCCTTTTTAAGTTACGGGTTAACGAGTTGGATTACAGCAAAGTTGCCTCTCAAGACACTGCAGCAGTTTTACAAAGCTGTTAAGAAATACATCTTGTGTTGAATTTACCTCTTTATAACAAATTAAAGTGTGAGGAGATTCAAAAACTTCTGCATCTTTGAATAATTCATGATTTAATATTTAAATCTCAAATAACATAAAGAATCTTGTTTAATAAAACTAACTAGAAGACACTACATGTAAGCTGCCTGTTAAAAAGGTTTCCCCTTAGTACTTAAGAACAAGTATTTTATTTATAAAGAAGAGATTTGATTTGTTTTTTCTAATAGCCTTTGCCTTCATTGGATACCTTCTATGGCTTGTGTGCAGGGTTTCTGCGGTTGAAGTGCCTTATCAAGCCGTCCAGGTGCAACGCTAACCGATGCAACAGTGTATTACGTGATTTTTGATTAAGTAATTAGTCTAAATGTTATGTCAAAGATGGCCACCATAAATGTATAGAGCTAGAGTCCAAAACTGTAAGGAAATCAGAAAATCCTCACATTTTTAAAAGCTTAAACTAAATCATTAATGGATTATTAAAATAGTTGACTATTAATTTTCTGTCTTAGCTAATAAATTAATCAACATTGTTTTTCAATTATTACATATTTGACGGTAAAATCAATTGTTGCCTCGTGAGCCAGTATTTCAAATAACTAATAAATAATATATACACATAAGTTAGTCTCCGTTGTGCACTCTCTCTTCCTCTTCCATATAGACCACTAAAGTGGCAGAGCTGAAAATAGGCAGCTGAAAATAGTCAGCTGAAATCTGCAGCCCAAACACTGTAGCTCACCAACACTCACCTTTCAAGGAAACGCACACTGTTCTGCAGGAATATGCTCACGTGCTGTCTGATGAAACCCTCTTTCTGTTCGCCAGTAGCAGCAAACCGCCTCTTTTGGAAACGGTGGCCGGAGTCCAGGCTTCATTCGGCTGGCTCACTGACACACACCGGGATCAACAAGCTCTCTCCATCTGCAGCCTCTTTCAGACACTCACTGTAACCTGGACATGCTCGGCCAGTTTGAGTAAAAATATCAAAGACAGTTACAGTTATACATATACATAGACAACATACGGTTATGTTGTAGCACGCAATCGTTCACGAAGTACACTTTTACAAAACTTCTTGCTCTGGCAGGTGGAAGTTGTCAAATATCTTCTGAGCACTGCTGCAATATCCAAAGTTCATTATGTCTAAGAATCTGCATCGGGCTGATCCGGGCACATTATTTAACGGAGCGTTTCATTGTTATTTCAATGTGTTGGATCCACAGATTACGTTCAAACGTTTGGAATCACCTCTTGGTTTTCATTTGTTTCTTCTTCCCTTCAATAATGTCTTTTTGAACTGAGATAAAAACAGTATACGCCAAATGTAATCTTTCCATTTAAAATGGTTTTTGCCCCAAAAAAGAAGAATTAAATGATTTTTACTTTGCAGACGAGCAATGTAGCATTTAAAAAAGGCTCCGGTGCATCGCTTAATCCATATGAAACGCGTTTGGGCTGCATTACATCACTTCCTGCGAACTTCACGTGGAAGAACGAGTCGAAAGCAGCATCACTAATCTATTTTAACTGAATATTCTCTGGTCTAGCTCAGCTAAACACCGAATCCATCAACACGTTGGCTCGTCTTTCACTAACCAGTAGATGCCGACGGCGTTGTCTTCACTTCAACTGGCTTTGGCAGATTAGGATAACAGACACTTGACTCTCCTGCTGTTCATATAGACACTAATCAGACACTTTCATGGACTCACGTGGTGCTTCCTCTGCAGTTCACGGTTGTGTGCTGCTACAGAATAAATAAAGGAAAACACTGGAATGGAAATTTGGCGTCAGTTTTGGCATTCAAATTGTAGGGGAAACACCGATCATTCCTCGCAGCCGTCTGACCGCCCCCAATCAAGTTTTTGTGGCAGGCGATTCCAAAACATTTGAACACTATTGTATTTAATAAACATATAAAGTATTAGATCCGACTCGGTGACGGCAGATTGTGTTGGGACTTCGCTATTTTGAACATGTAACTGTTGAACAGAGGCGAAAGTGTGAACGCCAGAAATACATTGTTTAAACAGATGGAGGAGCGCAGCAGCGTGAAAGTTCCATGTCTGAAAGGCGTTCATTGCTGTTGTCTTATTCTTTCTCTCTCTCTCTCTAACAAGCCTCCGTCTCTTCTCTCTGCTCAACAGTGTTTATGAAACAGGTTTATCATACCAGTCATGACTCGCTGCCTTCGGCGTGACAGATTAACTCATTTAATAAAAAAGAGAGAATCTCACGCCTCGGTTCCAGTGCTGTGGCGTGACCAATCTTTAGACCTCCATCTTTACAAAGAAGCCTCTTCATACTTATACTGTCAGTAATTATTAACACAACGTCTTTGTTTAGCCTTTGACCTTCATCTTGACTCCTGATGTTGCTCTATTCCTCTTTGATTCGTACAATATATAAAATGGTATAAACGTTATTTCCATAGTATATTATCTGTATGGCATCAGTGCTCCATACGAGTGTTTCTTCTTCTTGGGATTCGGCTTCACTGCTTTGCTTCAGTGTTTTCTGGTGGACGGTGAGAGTTCAGGGAACATGAAGTCTGTCCCAAGATTCTCAGTGTGACAAGTATTTTATCATCTTTCCTAACTGAGGAATCTGCACACATCCTGCGTATGATGAAGAAACACAGGATGTACAGGACTGATCCTCTCAAAAGATATTATGAGGATAAAGAGATGCGTCTGTTTCATGCATACATTGATCCGTTTTTGCTCGCTGTAATTATTCCTCTTGTTAATACGGGCTATTAAAAGATCCTTTCCTTACATGCTTCCAATGTAAATGAGAAGTAAGAGTTTATCTGAGCTTATTAAGGCTTGAGTAGTTTGAATGTATTTCCAAAAGCTTAATTTCTTTCAGACATGTTGGTCACAAAGTGTAACTTTAAATACTCACTTGAGTTGTCTAACTCGTGCTGCTATGGCTTCACATTAACTGCAGATACACGTTGTATGTTTCCACTGTGGACTTTGTCCCCGATCATTTACATAAGAAGCACATCATGAGTGGACCTCTTAAAGGCCTGTCTGAGCAGGAGGAATGTCTTCAGGGATTTTGAGACTTGATAGATTCAGAGTTCATCTGTCAGCTGAAGATATGTTTATCAATCTGTGTTTATGTTTGTGTCAACCTGCTGACTGGTTAAGTGGCTGTCGCAGCCTGATATTTTGCACTGTTTTTGGAGGCTGAGGGCAAATTAAAATGCAAACACAATTACATGACATTCGTTCAGCTGACACTAATGAGGGAGAGATGGAGAGAGAAACGGGAAGGAGGAAGACAGCGGGATAAAGGGATGCAGTGTTTTGTGGAGAAATGTTCTGCTCGTGGGTGGAAGTGGTGCAGGAATGTCAGTGGTGGTAGAAATCAGTCACAAGTGTAGATTTGTTTAAAAGTGATTTCATTTGTGTGATATTGTATGGTTCAAGAAAAAGCCTTTTTAATACAAAAGATCCTCAATTTGTTTCAATGTATTTGTCTTTTGTTGGCCTTCAGGGTAACACTGCAGTCTCGTACTTCAGAGCTACTCATAGCAGCAGACTTGAAATAAAGCACATTAATGCAGTGTCCGTTCAAAACGTGGCAGTTTGCTTCGCCTGTTGTATATGTGTGAAGTATATCTGATGAATGCCTGGTGCATGCCTACATACCCATAAACAGATTCATTACAGTTAGATTTGCATGTGAGGTAACTTGTTAAATCGTTTGTGTTTTCATACAATCCAGACATTTATAGAAAACCATCGGTTGTCACTACGGGAGGAAAATTGTGCTCGCTGTTGCATAATAGTTAATAGGGATGGAGATTAATCACTAATGGCTGTAGTAGAGAAACAGAGGGATGCACGTGCAGGGAGAGACGCAGATGGATTGGAGATGAGGGAAGGAAAACAGATGGAGGTAAGCAGCAAGTCGATAGACAATTATTGATCTTCTATTCGGATAATTAATTGAGTCATCAATCAAACCGATGGTTCCAGCACTATTAACTATGATATTGTTATACGCATAGAATATAAAGTCTGAGATCTGGAAACGTTTTAATATCTCACACAGAAAAGTGAGACGTCGAAGAAGCACGAGTCCGATAACTAGACTGTTTGTAAACAAACTTGCAGGCTAAACTTATTTGGAAGAGAAAATGTCCAACAGTCAAATTATGACCCAAAACTGTCTGCTGTAATCATCCATTACAGTTTACCGACCCACTTCCTGCTTCAACTTTGACCTTCTGTACTTACTGTAGTTGTGTGCACACTGTGTTCTTGTGCAGCAGAAATGAAGACTCAAGTTGTAATGGAGCAGAGTTGTTCTTTGTCTCTTGTAGCTAGCTGTGAGATGTGAGCGGTCGAGTTTACCAGCTGACTGAACGGGGAAAGAATTTTCCCCCTCACACACAGACACACACAGAGTATCCATGGTTAGTGTGTCAGTAAGTCGACCAATCGGTGAGGCAGTCTGATCTGCTGTTTTTGTGTTGACGTTTCAGAAGTCACCGTCAGACCAACACACCTGAACTTGGCTCGGACACAAATCACCTGAGTTGCCTATCAACTAATGAATTTGTCATTTATTCATGCGTGCTTATGAGTCATTAAGCAGTCATTATGTGAGTGTTATGTCTTCAAAACACTTAAAGGACAGACGTGCGTCTGTTCTGCTGCTGAACTGCCTGTGAGTGGTGCTTCAGTCAACTGGGATTACTGCAGAGAGAGAAGAGGACTGTCTGCTGATGGACGATGTCGCCTCAAAGCTCATATTTAGCCAGCCCTCTTACTCTGGGTTTATGCTGAATCACAGCTGCTTAATTTCCTCATTCAACAGTTTGTTTTGTGGAAATGAAAGGCACTTCCTGTATGAATTATACTGTGAGGTTTAGGTTTTTAAGATTAGTTTCAGGAGATTAAACGCTGTAACTGACAGACAGATACTGGGATCTACTCCTGAAGGCCTAGTGGAAGGAAGATGAGCGTTTACCTGTTCTCTGAATGCAAGTGTTGGGAGAGATGGTGTAGCAGGTACAAATGAGCAGCGTAGTAAACTTTTAGCGACAGGTCTTATCGGACAGCACATGCTACAATTGACCAGCTATTGTCACTATTTTAGTTATTAATAAAGTTATTATTTGAAAGGACATTGCTATTGTTTTTTCAATTATACATTGTAATGTATAAGCACTTGTTTGAATGTCTGATACAGCCCCCTGCCTGATGAATTTGCATTGAGAGCCGGCTGTGCGACACAGTGGTCCCATTCAAAGGGCTGAGGGGGCTGCACAAAGCTCTAATGTTGTTTTACTGTCCATTTCATTGCTGTCGTAACTTGATCATTGCTTATCGGCTGTGCACATGTCAAATGCTTTAATAAATATGATGCGTCAAAGATAAATGACGGGTGACTTTCACTGAACCGCGATCTGCCGCTCACAGGTCGATGACGTCACGTTTTCTTTGCGTGTGTGAGACATATGTGAGGTATGTGACGCATACTGTGTGTGTGTGGTGTGTGTGTTGTTGCTGGGTGAAAAGCTCTATAGTTAGGTCCCTCCCTGTCTCCAGGTTACCATGGGGACAGGGGGTGTGTGTGTGTGTGTGTGTGTGTGGGTTTTATATATCATGATCTGTGAATTGGTAGTTTTTTCGTAGCACACTGCAGTCGGATAGACAGCGAAGTCCAACAGTCCGTCTCGTCTCGTCTCTCTCTCTCTTCCTCCGTCCGTCCCTCCGTCCTCTCGTTAGTGTTCAGTCTCTCTCTCTCTCTCTCTCTCTCTCTCTCTCTCTCTCTCTCTCTCTCTCTCTCTCTCTCTCTCTCTCTCTCTCTCTCTCTCTCTCTCTCTCTCTCTCTCTCTCTCTCTCTCTCTCTCTCTCTCTCTTCTCTCTCTCTCTCTCTCTCCTCTCTCTCTCTCTCTCTCTCTCTCTCTCTCTCTCTCTCTCTCTCTCTCTCTTTCTCTCTCTCTCTTTTCCTCCGTCCTCTCGTTAGTGTTCAGTCCGTCTCTCTCTCTGGTAGATCAACAGTGGTTTTCAGTCATGATGGAGAACTGATGAATGAAACTCCTGGAGCGACAGACAGGCCTCTGGCATCCAGATCAGATCGCTAACTGTGTGTGTTTGTAGTGTAATTTATGCTTTACTCTCTGTGTGTGTGTGGGGGGGGGGGGTTTATATTTGAATGTTCGCTTTTTAATCCTTGTGTTTGTCTGTACATGTGCAGTTGTTTTGCCTGATGTGTGTGTACACTTCATCTGTGTGTGAATATGTTGATTGTGTTTTTCTGAATATGTGAAGGAGTCTCGCTGTTTGTGTTTTACCGATGTTATTGTTGTTCTCATATATTCGTTCTGAGTCTTAGTGCTTTTAAATGACTTGAACTGTTGTCAGTGTTGTCAGAATTGTATGTTCCCATGCTGTGGACCTACAGTATAGCCTCAGGATTAAATTCTGAACTAGTCACACAGCACTAAGTACTGACGGTAGGAGAGCAGTGATGACTTCATTGTGAATCCAGTGCAGCACTGCAACAGTCCATGCAGTGAAGAAAGCATTTCCTTCATGGACTGAAATGATTAAAGATGTGTTTTGACACTACGATGTTGAGACACAACCTTGTAATGCAGATCAGGTCAATTATTACTTGTATGTGATAATTCAAAAACATCCCTAGAGCCCAGAAAAGCTTGTTCTGTGTTCTCAGTGTAAAGAACGAGCCCAGAGGTTCAGAGATGGACTCATTAAATAACAAGGAGGCAAACCAGGAAGTGAATATTCTTGGCATGGGTGATAGGAGTCCTGGCGTCAGACTTAAGGAACATCAATATACTGTACAACATGCTATATGAAATGGATAAAACGTTATCAAAATATCTTTATTTTCTCCTCTGAAAGAGGAGATCTTAGTTTCCTGTGCCGCATGTGTCTTATCAGGACTACACTGCACACGGTGAGTCAGGAGGAGGGATGTGAGAAGGTTTTGATACAGTATCGTTTCACTATATTATGATTTAATATATTGTATCGATTCTAAAAAACACTCCAGTTTATATTATTATTTTACATGCGAAGCTTAACTCTGTCAATACTTTTATTCAGTTGCAGAGACGGGCACCTCTCAGTGTATGTGTCAAAGTAGAGCTATGATGTTGGGTGTTGCAGGGACTGTGGGTATTGACGCATATGGCTGCTGTCGTATAGAATACAAGCTCTAGTAGGATTTCATTATGAGCTGAAACTGAATGTTTCCTGTCTTCCTTTTTACTCTCCCTTCTGTCCTTAATCATTTTACACTTTACTTAAATTCAGCCAGTCTGTCTGCCTGTTGTCTTTGTGACATTGTTATTTCTTCACATGGTTCTCACCTGCTGTGTTTGTGTGTCAGTTCTTCCTGCAGGACACTAAAAGCAGCAACGGGACGTTCATCAACAGCCAGAGGTTGAGTCGCGGCTCGGAGGAGAGTCCGCCCTGCGAGGTTCTCTCCGGCGACATCATTCAATTTGGAGTTGACGTCACTGAGAACACACGCAAAGGTGCATGCACTTATGAAATATACTTACAAACATGTCAACATTCTAGTAATGTTAGTACACAAACGAGGTTTATTATTTGCAAACTTGGTTTTATCTTGAGAGAGATGCTGAATCAGAAATCTCTCCTCTACCAGCATACGTGATAATACAACCCTGAAAGAATTTCACTTGACTGACTCTTAATCGTACCTTAAGGCTCATTTGTGAAGGTCACAGACGACATACCACAGTATGTCGTCTACATACAAAGTGCAGGGCAAATATTGAGGTCAGATTTTCAGCTCCACTAATTCTGCAGACCCAACGCACTGTTACAGGTTAATCTGTGAACGCCACTGGTGCTGTAATACTCTTCACTGCATTGTTCCTGGGCAGCCATTGTTTTCCAATTATTTACAGTATAGACATGTCAGACTCTTGAAACGTTATGTTATCCCTGACAGTGAATATGAGGTCTGCATGTTGTTGTGAGGTCATTGCAGTGCAGACTTTTTATATCAGGCAGTCGCATTAATTGCATAGCCTCAAAACAAACATTAAAGTTGTTAAACGGGTTAGATTGCACAACTCTGGCAAGTTCCTAATAGATTTCCATCCTATCTGGAAATAAATACAAACAAATAGATACCTGGACAATGCACCCGTGTTGTCCTGAGGTGTGGGTGTGTTTTATGTGTTTTAGAGTGATCAGCACATTTTATTCCTCTGAGTCGCTGCTTTCTTCTTGCTAATCTCTCTTTTCATTGCTTAACCACCTGTGTGTTTACAAACAGCAACTGACAACTCTACCTACATTACCTTTTAAACCTAGTTTAGATTATATACAACTTTACATTTTATAGATCAGACAACAAAACCATGTGTCACACATGCGTCACACACGTGTCTGTCATGTGTGATGCTCACAATGGGGGTCATCCAGTTCAAACCGGAAGAGCCTAAAACAAGTTTTTAAACGTGCATGTTTTTATCTTTGCTCAAAGCAAGAAGCGTTTGTAGTTGTGGCGGCTCGGAGACCGTCCTGATATGAAAGATGGTGGGCGGTTGTAGCTCAGGTGGTGGAGCGAGATGTAGGTGTTAAATAGCTGACTCCTGCACACGTACCCGACTGTCAAAGACTGAACCGTATCCCAGCGTGTATAAGTGGGGGGGGGGGAAATATGTCTCTCGTGACCAAAGCATCTTCCAAATATATGTAACATGATCAGGAAAACAGACGCACGCAGTGACTCCTTGTGTTTCTGCGGAACATGGCAGTCATTGTTATAATCTTGTAACCCGTGCACCTTGTGGGAGATCAGTTGTGTCGGTTTAACATTACTACGTACAAACCATGTCTTCAGCTGCTTCAGGGCTTCTCCACAGTATACATGTTCAGTACTGAAGTGCATTAACATGCTGGTTGTCTGTTTGTGTTTCCAGTCACCCATGGCTGCATCGTGTCAACAATTAATCTCTTCCTACCTGATGGGATGGAGGCACGCCGACGAAGCGAGTAAGCATTGTCATTGGTTAACACTGATCCATAAAGCTTTCATATTGATCACGTACACGTTGTGTAGCATGAACTGTATAGATGCTTTTTAATATTGGTCAGAATGAAGTGACTGTAAATGATGCTGTGTCTGGCTGCACACACATACACACACACACACACACACACACACACACACACACACACACACACACACCATATTTCTGCTTGCATTGTGATGTGATTAGTTTCAGTCTAGTTGTTGAAGAGGACAGCCATTTTGTTAACGAGCTGCGAGGGACATGGTGTGTGTGTGTGTGTGTGTGTGTGTGTGTGTGTTAATGTTTTTGATCTTTGTGATAACTGTTGATGGTGTTGGTCAAGTAGTCATTTAATGTTTACATGAATTCATGCAGCGTGTTGGAGAATGAAGGATATTGTGTTTACAAATTATAGTACCGCGTGTGTGTGTGTGTGTGTGTGTGTGTGTGTGTGTGTGTGTGTGTGTGTGTGTGTGTGTGTGTGTGTGTGTGTGTGTGTGTGTGTGTGTGTGTGTGTGTGTGTGTGTGTGTGTGTGTGTGTGTGTGTGTGTGTGTGTGTGTGTGTGTGTGTGTGTGTGTGTGTGTGTGTGTGTGTGTGTGTGTGTTAAATGGGCCGAAGCTGACCCAGCATGGAGCTTCCTACTGTATTGTGTGTGTGTGTGCGTGCGTGTGGAGATGCCGGGACACGGTGCCATGGTGAGCAGTGCCATCTGCTGCCCCGCTCCAGCTTTCAGTCTGGAGAACGCAGACGAGCATCCTGACCTGTATAAACAGACTGAAATTAGAAATGTCTGCGTCCGCTCTGCTCCTGCTGTCTGTGTTGGCAAATGAAGAAATGGTTTCCAAAACTCTATGCCCACTTTGAGCTCCGTTTTTGATCTTGATGAGCTCCTGGGGGAAACGTGTCTCTTTATCTGCCATAGTCTCCACTATGTTCACCAGCTCGGCTCTTAACCGTCGGCTGTTTACTGCGGAGCAGGTTCTCGCAGCTTTTCGTTAAGATTTGTGGTCCGTGCATTAAAACAATGAGCCGACGCTCCCTATGAAGCTCCATGTAGCTGTGGCCGCTTACTTTAACTTGGATTAACTCAAACCTCCCCCTACAGAGATCTGTTTCGGTTCATTTAGCTTTTGTTAACCAGACAACTGGTTCCTTCTTTAAGACTTTTAATGACGTGTGATGAGGACGATTGAACATAGTTCCAACACAGAGCATTAAACTAACGTGCTGCATAGACAGTTTATAGCTATACCTAACATTACATCATCATAGGCTCATCAGTGATGCCATCCACGATCACAACTCCACATATGACCATAACTTTCTCCATTATCATTGTGTTGAAGTCTGTGCAGCTGCAGAGGAAGTGATGAGCTTAATCAGAAGGATGTATTAATAGCTGAAGAATGTCCTCCCCGTGTGTTAGCATTAGCCATCTGGAAGTCTGCTAAGTACAGTTTTATACGGTCGCCCTGCGTGTGCCAGCAAAGCACCTGCATTTAAAACTGCAGGTGTAAATGTGAAAGCTCAGTGTATTAATGGAGAACAACAAGTTGGAGCAAGATTCCAGTTTCTGTTCAGGAAACGAGCAACTTCTTCTTTTATCTGCTGAAATTCTACCAGGTATAAATATGACTCCGAGGTAATCAAGTCAAACCTGTAGATGTAAAAGTCTTTCAGGTTTAACCACCATTGTTTATGTCCAATCACTGTTTTGTTCATGACAATAGCTCTCCTGTGTTTCCCTTATCAGTCTATCACCTGCCATGTTTCCTTAAAACACCCACGCGCTCTCACTTGGTCGTGAAGTGGTTAAAGAGGGTGTTTCATTTGCGCTTAGGTGAGTAAATTGATGAGAAACATTATAACCCCGCCCCCTCGTGCAATGCCAGGTTAGATATCCAGCACACCTTCCCACAGGCCATGTAGGCAGTGGAGAGCCATAGCTGCAGCAGAGAGGGGCGTTTGTTTCCTCACAGTGAGTACCAGGAGGGGTGGCGCTACAGTAAGTTGCACAAGTTGTAGAAAGACAATCAGCGGTTTGGCTCAGAGGAGGAGCAAAGAGTAGAACGTTTGTGTTCTGGGTTAACTTCACTCGCGCTGTAGAAAGGTAGAGTGAAATCAGCTGCTCGGTTTGTAACCAGGAGAGAAAGTAAGAAAGAAGGATCCATTTTCTCACAGGAGTAGCGGAGTCGGGCTGAGATAGAGGCCGAACAGTGAACTTTGTCCTGTGACAAATCACCACCTGACACACAAGAAGAAGAGCTGACAGGTAACGTCTCTGTTGTACAGAATCTGACCAGGCTGCCGACTGTTCATAAAGCTTTTAAGATTTGTTTTCAGAAACGCAATGTGAGGTTTGAGCTCTTAACTTTAATGTTTTGGCTCCGAGAGATCAACATGCTGGAAGTCTGAAGGTGTTGACACTTGCTGGAGAACATGCACCACAGTTAGTTTCTGTTGAGATGACTTCAGGCGGTCTGCAGATGAAAACCTGAAGCAGCAGCTGTGGACAGCATCTTTTACTCCTTTGTAGAGCCATAACAAATTCAGAGATGATTATTAATAATGAGTCATTTAAAGAGAACAATCGAATGATAAAAGGAACAATTATATTAAATGATCCTTTTTCTTATATGAACATACTATACAATTTATATCAGGAACTATTACAAGAGGATCAATGTGACTGTCAGCTTTTGGATACGTGAGTGTTTTGACACCGTGCTACTGACTTATTTCTGACTGACTTATGTCGAGTCCATTAATGCAGGAGAGGTCAAAATGTTCTCCAAGGCAGCTTCACTCGTCCTCCACGACGAGGGGGAGAAATATCTGAGCAGGGCACAGATGGAAACTACTGCCAGTGTTTTCCATCATCAGTCTGCTGGACCGCATGCAAAACACACTGGATGACTGATTCCTGTACGTACACACTGTGTGTGTGTGTGTGTGTGTGTGTGTGTGTGTGTGTGGACTTAATGTTCTTGTGAGTGTTCGTTGAAGAGCTGTGAATGTAGGTCATGTTATGCAGTGTTTTTTCCCCCCATCTTTTAAAAATGTGTTATTTGGGAGCCGTGCTGGTCGGTGTTCGATCAGGAAAGACATTTAGTGCTTGAGGAGGAGTCCACCTGCTGCGGAGCTTTACGTTCAGTTTTCCACCTGCACTTGGCCACGGCTTCAGGTTAACATCCGCATGGCGGTTTTTATGTTCACCATCTTATTTAGGCGTGTTAGCGTGCCTAATTATTACTAAACGCAAAGTACAGCTGAGGCTGAATGTCACAGATCTCAGTGTTGGACAGTGTTGACCTGATGATAGCGCTGGTTATTAGGTCATTACAATTGATCCTGTGGGGAACACGAATGACCAGCCAAGTCAATATATAACATTTAGAGGCTTAACAACAGTTATATTTCAGTCTGGACCAAAGTGGTCGACTGACTCGTGAGTTCAGGCTATGGGAAGCCCCGGGTTGCAGGTTTTCAAATCCCTACTGTGTATCTACTGGCAACAAAACAACTCATTATGGACATGAAGCCTCCTGCTGTGAGGATGCAGTTTGAGTGACAGAGCTGCTGCAGGCAGTAGTGATAAATAAGACCACATTATGCACAGTGATCGCTGCGGTGATGAGAATTACAGCGTGACAGACTGCTGTGATTGAATGAATGCAGCAGAAACAAATTGTTGGAGCGACGCAGTGAGATGAAGTCATTAAGGAGGAAAGGCCCACCACAGGTGTGGCTGCAATCAGACAGAGTAAATACGTTGATCGCTCTTATGCTGCTTACAGAGACCCATTAAAGACGACTAGATACAAGATAAACAGTCTTGTATCTAATGAGCCCGGGAAGTTTGTAGGATTATTGTCCGTCAGGCAGCAGAGCTCGGTGTAATGCGGCTCTGAAGACTCTGAACTCAGCACAGCGATCACTCTCTGCTGTTTACTGTGATGGACGATGTTGTGAAGAAGTTATTTAACAGCCGCAGCAGAAACCTTGATCGCCACAGAGAACCTGCGCTGTTGGTGCTCAACGCACAAAAGTCCTTTTAAATATCTGTTTGGTCTTCGAGGCGTCTTTTATCCGATTCTCTTACCTCAGATTTGGCCTTGTGCAACAATCACTAATGAAAGTACGTTTCCCACGCCTACATCCTGTTCACATTCGTGCACACTGCCAGGGTTTTATGACGAACCTTTGCTTTACACGACCTTTAGTTGAATTGTTTAGTCTCAGTTTTGTTGCTTTCGTTGTCTCGCTGTTCTTCGAGTAGAAACATTCTGAGATAATAACCAGGATCAAGTTGCACCAGCTATTTGTAAATCCGTCAGCCGTTGTTCGGCCGATGCAGAATGTTGAATCGGCGGCAGAGCCCATCGGAGAGAGATCACTCTGATTGGCTGTTCAGCTTTAGCGAATTAGTGCATGAGAAGAGAAACGGACTTGAGGAAAACAGGCCACGACTTAAGTGAAGAGGCCACACAGTCTCTTCTCATCTTCATATGATGTGATTATTCCAGTACACGGATGTTTCCATGGCCTTTTGGAATCAGGTGCTGAACGAGAGCGGTGTGAAACAGCTGGTACAGAAAGTTCCTCTAATGCAGGCGCAGAATGTACGCGCTCGTTGGTTGTGGTTCAAGTCTTTGCGGTGTGTTCAAGGGCGACTTTTTGGCCAAGGTGGTGGATTTTGATTTGATGAGTTTAGTTTTAGTGAATGAAATGCATTAGTTCCTCCTCCTCCTCCTCATTGTGCTGCTGCTGTAGTCCTGATGTGGATACTAAAATAAAAAGTACAAGCAGTCTAATATTCTCCTTCTTGTTTGTCAATGAAGAGATCCCGTCAGTGACACATTGAGAGAAAGTGGTTTGTGATCATGGTTTTGAACTGTGCATAGGAGAGGTGGTGTTCTGTCCTCATGGTTGTTGTTGGAGCTGCTGCCGTCTCCCCCTCTCCCCCCTCTCCTGCTGCTGGTAGTTACACATTAACAGTCGGAGTCAAGTTTACCTTCATTCCTGAACTCTGACTGTTAGTTAAAGGTAAATTCTGGATTACCTTCACCCCCCCACTAAAACAAACCTGTGTGACTTTGTGTTGCTGTTGGAGAACCTTGAATAATGTGAAAAGGCAGAGGTCATGTTCATGCAGGGCACAGTGTGTTGATTTACGGCCCTGAAGTGTTGCATCTCCATCCATACAGCTGCTGTCATAACTCCTAACGGAGTCTGTTTGATTGATGCAACACAAAGAATGGTGAAAGCAACGTTTACTGTGATAATATTAATATGTTTGGTCGATGTGACGGTATACATGTTCCGTGCAATGGTCGAAATGTGTCCACGGGTAGAGCTTCTGCAAAACCGTTCCTACCGTCGTAGCTATTCCTGCACAATCTCGTAATACTCTCATATCCAGCTGCCTCGCAAGGTTAAGTGATTTGTGCAGAGAGGAGGGTGTCGTTGTAAAATCAGGATTAAGAAGAACTCTGGTTAAATGATTACCAGTCCTTGTCAGCTTGTCTTTTTAAAGTTGAGCAAAACCTGCAGGAATAGTCGTCCAGTGTTTTGAACAGTCTCAGGCTGCTCTGTACGAGTGACCTGTGACCTCTCTCGTTGACTTTCATTAATTACACTTTAAGTACTTAACTTTCCCCGACCAGCTTAAAGCTGGACTGACTGTTTGAGTCACACAACAAGCTCAACACACGGATTCAACACCGTTAACGACTCTTCGCTGAGACGACGGTTTTATTCAACCAGCAAGAGCCACTTCTTTTTCTGTCACCGTGGTTACTCCATGTGTCTTCCCTCCTCGCTGTTTCCATGGTGACAAACTGTTTTCTCCTCTCTCTTCCTTCAGTGTCATCCAGGCTCCGTTACCACTACCTGTAGACAAGGTAAGAAACCAAGTGTGTGTGTGTGTGTGTGTGTGTGTGTGTGTGTGTGTGTTGTTGTCCGGTCTCGTGTGCAAGTTGTTCATCTGTGTGTCGGATGAGAAGCATGTATACACTCTGCTCAGTGGTTGAGCAGAGTGTGTGTATGTGTGTGTTGGATAGTTCTCAAACACATTGGTAGTCATTACACACACACACACACACACACACACACACACACACACACACACACACACACACACACACACACACACACACAGTGGAGTCGTCAGCAGATAGAGGAATGCAGGATTGCTGCCAGTTTGTACGGCCACAGAGTTTCTCGTCCCACAGTTCACTCAGAGTTCTTTGTGTCTTTTTAAAACTTTCAAGTCCCATTAAAATTGAAAAGCATCCCCCCCCCCCCCCTGCTACATGTGTCCTGTGTCTGAGAAAACGAATCCTGAAACACATTTATGTCTTTTGGTTTCATGATGCTACTTTCATCTGATGAACCGTTCCGTGTCCGTAGATGGACACCTTATTTCTACACATCAAGTCTTCATCATCACAGAGCAGACGCTCACACTGAGCCAGACAGCAGCTCGCTACACAACACAAGAGCCACAGACTCTGAACATCAACCCACATTCTCTTTCCTGCTAAAGTCTCCTTCTTATCTGCCTTACAGACATGAACACAAGTGTTGTCTTGCACCGAAGCTTGTTGAACAAACAAACATTCACCGGGGGAAAGTGCAGCAGGCTGTACAGCTAATTAGCTTCTCAGCACGTACATGTACAATTATTTACAGGCTTCAAAGTCTTGGAAGTTTGGAAAATGCTTAAGCCTAACAAAGAACATGCTTGAATTCAAATATACTCCTTGAAAATGTTTAAATATATATTTTAAATGAAATTCCTCTCACCAGCGGACTGGAGCTAGCTGAGCATGTCGTTATCAGATCCTTTAAATCTTCCACTACACCACTGTCGGCTTCAGAAATCGTGCGTCACTCAGGCTATAGCTGTTTTTGTTAACATTTGACACATGCTACTTTACAGTGAGTTAAAACTGATCAGCATGCAGCTGCTGGCTTTCAGCGTATAGAGAAGGCTTCATCACAGCACGCTGGACTACCAATGAATCACCTCATATCTTCCTGTCCCGCACTAAACCACCATTCCAATGCAAGCAACAACCTCATACTGTTGTACTTCAAAGAAATCCTGCAATGCAAAACCCTATTATGCCACAACACACGGATCACACATCATCTTAGATTTTACGATGCAGTGCCCGGCTCATTGTGTAAGTCCATGTAACATATGTTGTATGTTACATGTTAGTTTTCTCCGCTGCCTCGCCCTGCTCTGTGTTTCCCTGCAACAGCGAGAACAACGAGGCCTCAGTGTAACCTGTCTGAGGAATGTAGGCTGTAGCTGATGGTGTGTGTGTGTGTGTGTGTGTGTGTGTGTGCATGCATGTGTGTCAGGGAGGGGCTGTGATTAGATTTGAACCACTTCACTAACATAATTAAGTGTCTTAAAGTAGGATCCTTGCAACCTCCCAGGTCTCCAAAGACCAACTCACACACTGACTCACACGCTCAGAATCACACGAGTGCACACACACACACACTGAATCACACGAGTGCACACACACACTGAATCACACGCTCAGAAACACACGAGTGCACACACACACACACAGACTTAAAGTGGAAAAGTAATGAGTTCGCAGACAGAATGTTTGTTTGTAAATGTAAAAATGGCTTCACCCCAAATGGGACGTGATGCACCTGCTTTCATTGCAAAGTGTGTGTTTGTGTGTGGTGTTTTTCCTAGGTTGCTGCCAACACTCCCAGTATGTATTCTCAGGAACTGTTCCAGCTCTCCCAGTATCTGCAGGTAACACATTGACACCTACTGGTCATTTTGTGGAGCTACACTCAAGATAATGAGGCAATAAATGACTTGCACATACAAGCTGCTTCATGTTGGAACACATCTTGTGTAATGTCGGTGAGCATATCATGCAACCTGCGTTTTCAGTGTGGACAGACCGCAAAGCAAATATTATCCATATGCAACTTTGTCTTAACATGCCCTTTTGTATAGTTTTATATATATAGATTTTAATTCTCTTCTTATTTGACTTGTATATACCTCTTTATTATTCCTTTTACTTTCTCTACGTATCCCCGGCTAAGGATCAATAAAGTGTTTTTGATCTTAATTAAACCTACGACCGTGTTCTCTACTCTATAAATGATCCTGTTGCTTCTGTTCCTTCTGATTTCTTTCTTATTGAAGTCATTGTTTCCTCACCTCTCTACCAGGAAGCCTTACACAGAGAGCAGATGTTGGAGCAGAAGCTCGCCACTCTGCAGCGTCTGTTAGCCAACACTCAGGAGGCCTCGGAGAGCAGCTGGCAGGTAGCGAAGAATGTTTTATGTTTTAAGCCCAAATATAATGATACATCCTCACAGCCGTTTTCACTCTAGTTTTCACTCTAGCCTTTTAGTCAGTTCATCTATTTAGTAACGTCATGACGCCGTTGTACGTGCACTGCTCAGACGCTCTCATCATGCAAGGGAATGAACTGCAATCTAATATAATTGAATATATTTCTCACCTTTCCCTTGATGGTCTGAATAAGTTGCTAAGAGGGTCTGGTAAACATGGAGGGAGCTCCGGGGAGACTTAAACAAGTGTCGGTGTTGTTGGACTGTGTGAAAGGAGGAACTGGTGGAGTTGTGCAGTGAACAAGAGCGCCTCTTTGACGTGTCGCTGCACACACAAGAGCAGCTGTGGCCAAAAGCGGCTTCTGTTCCTGCTCCATTGTTCGACTTCTTTTTTTTCTTTTGTAAATTTCCACCGGGAGCAGGATGGGAAATGATCTCGGAAAGAATGCAGTTGTAGTCTTGTTAATAGAGACCCTGCAAGGTCCCCGGTCTTTGCAAAATATCATAGTCTGCGACTAAAAGCTCTGCCGCATTGTGTTTGGATTAGTTGTAGACTATTGTCTACATATACAGCACATAGTGACACACAGACATGCCTTACACACATCGAAGTCTATTAAGTAAAGTAATTAAACCATCATGCACACTGTAATTTGCCTCTGCAAGAGAGGTTTCCCCCTCTTCCCCTTTTATCTTCTATGATATGAACAAATGTATCCACCACTGCTGTAAACCGAGTGTCTCCCCACCAGGCTCTGATCGATGAAGACCGTCTGCTCTCCAGGCTGGAGGTGATGGGCAGTCAGCTGCAGGCGTACTCGAAGGTAATAATGTGGCTCATGATGGAAATAACAAATTCTCCTGCAATAAATGGATCAAAATGAAATCTAAACGATCCTCCACTTCTTCAAAACAAACCTCTCCTCTTCTCTGACAGTCCCAGACGGAGGAAGGGATCCGTAAGGAGCTCTTGGCTCTTCAGGAGGACAAACACAACTACGAGACGACGGCGAAGGAGTCTCTGAGGAGAGTCCTGCAGGAGAAGATCGAGGTGGTCAGGAAGCTGTCAGAAGTGGAGGTAGGACGCTCGTGTGCACACTGTCTGCACTCTCTATGATGATCATTTGTCATTTTGTGTCATGGGCTCTTTATTTTGGTGTGTTCCTGCAGCGCTCGCTCAGCAACACGGAGGATGAGTGCACCCACCTGAAGGAGATGTCAGAGAGGGGCCAGGAGGAGCTGAGGGAGTTGGCAAACAAGTACAACGCCGCCGTCAACGAGATCAAAGAGCTCACTGACAAAATTAAGGTACCTGCACAGACACGGGTATTTATGTTTGTGAGGTTGCTCTAAAGTCCACGCAGTTCTGCAATAATAAGTTCTCTTTTATTATAATGGACTGCTTCTAAGTCCCGGCTAACTGGAACCAGCAACACCACGTTCCTTTTTCTCGAGCTTGTCTGACCGTGCAAATGTAACTTCTCTTCGTCCAGGAGGCGGAGGGCCGGCAGGAGGAGCTGACCCAGCGGGGGGCGACCGAGAAGAGGGAGTTGGAGCTGCGGATCGAGGAGATGGAGGAGAAGGAGCAGGTTCTCCAGGCTCGCATCGAAGCTCTGCAGGCCGACAACGACTTCACTAATGAGAGGCTCGCCGCCCTGCAGGGTACACACACACACACACACACACACACACACACACACACACACACACAGTCCTCCCTTATGTATACTGCACTGGGTCGGGGCACGTCTTTGTCCGGTCATGGGGGCTCAGCTGGGGCTTCCTGTCAGTCAACGCTTCTCTCTGCTGTTGTTGTTGTTGTTGTTTACAGTGCGGTTAGAACAGCTACAAGAGAAAAGCATAAAAGAAAACAACAGCCTTGGTGAGTGCACATGTCTCTGGTCTGCTCTGGGACACTCATCCTCTCCGCCGCCGTTTGTCTTGCTCACTTCACTTCCTCATCCTGCACTAATACCGCATGACAAGTTCATGCATGATGTCCACATAACTTCCTGTTGCTCGCTGCTCTCTCAGCTCTCTGTTCATCCGTCTCTGTCACAGTGGAAGTCTGGCTCTTCTTCTTCTTCTGTTTTGGTCTCGTTTATTGGTAGCTTGCTGTCGGGCCCTCAGGTGTCCTCTGGTAGTTTAAGGGGACATGTGATGTTGGTGACGGTCCACATCAGTCAACAGAGAATCACCTTGTCACTGTTTCCTGATTCAGAAACCTCAACACAGTGGCAGCAGACTTACAGCAGGTCTGTCACCGTTTGCAAGATCATCAGTCCGCTTAACGTTGAAGAGCTTTATTCAAATTAATTATTGTTTAGGAGCAGAAATTGGTAACTACAGATTAAAAACATTCATAATATATATAAGTAAACAGTTATATACTAGAGGACTCAGACGACCAAGATAAACTATATTTACCGAAAATATCGTCCATGCCCAAATATAAATGATGCTTTAACAGTGAATCTTCAGGCAAAGTAAGGTTTGTTAAATGTGTGCAAAGATACCAGAAATGTTAAGGATTCGTGCATCAACCCAGTGCAATGGATGATGTTAATAAACTTAACATAATGTGTAAGTTCAAACATTCAGTACAGATGTTGTCATTGAAAGACAACATCTTAACTTCTTAACTGAGAGGCACGTTTCAGCAACAAGGCCGTTCAAAGTGCAAAACAAACACATTCAAATACAATTAAAACAATCATTAAAGAGAATAGAACATTAATAACCTGTGAAATACAATTTGAGCAATATAAGAAACAAGAATAAACTGCAAAATAAAAACATGAATTGATTTAATAGAAAGCAACAGAAAGGTCTTCAGCCGTGATTTAACAGAAGTCAGTTGCATCTGTAGTTTTATGGGAGTTGTTCCAAATAATGGAGCATAAGACGTGACCCTCTCCATGGTGCAGGACGTGACCCTCTCCATGGTGCAGGACGTGACCCTCTCCATGGTGCAGGACGTGACCCTCTCCATGGTGCAGGACGTGACCCTCTCCATGGTGCAGGACGTGACCCTCTCCATGGTGCAGGACAGGAAGAGAGGTCTGGACGGTTCATAATGTAGCAGACATTTATTTAAACCATTCAGTACTATAACTGTTCATCCTGATGACACACGGCACACATGTCTTGTTCAGGTGCGGACAGGACACCTGGCCGTGCCGTGGTACTCGCAGTGCGTAAGGGTTCAAATCTTTCTCTCCGGCTGGAAATAGGGGTTTCTGGGTAATCTGGGTCGTTTCCATGGTTGCCAAACTGTCCACTGCTTTTGTTTTTTCTTCTGGGGGAAAAAGAGCTTCTGGTCACTGATTGACATCCTGGTGATTGAATGAAAACACTGAATGCTGCAGGTGTCACCGCTCACATCGCCACAGTAGCCACCTTGTGATTTGGACTCTGTTATGTGTTTGGCTGGTAAAGTTTCGACAACATCCTGCATATACATATATATATATATCTGATCTGGTCACATGACAGATGTCGACAATGTCTCCCACGGACCAGTAGAGGAGCCTGTCGAGGAAAAACAGAGCCTGCAGACACCTGAGAGCCAGGAGGAAGACGAGGAAGACGAGGATACTGACACCGATGATGGTGCATTTGGTGAAGTTTGATTATCAGAATATAGACAGCTTAATTTATATACAGAAAAGTAAACAATCTGACATAATACAGAAGAAGGAATCTAATCTGGATACGTTAACGTTGCAGAATAAAAAGCTTTAAAATAATACAAAACATTTTAAACATTGACTTTGTTGAGCTGATCCATTTATTATTAATACACTGGAGCCTTTCAAAGTTAAGTTTATATAAGTTCAGACTTTAAATATACTGTTATTCAGTAGTTGTTTTTGACTCGTGTGCATTAGGCTGAGTGGCCAACGTATTTAGTTTAAATTGTTCCCCATATGGAGGCAGCACACGGGCTCCGCACACAGCGTCCTTTTTCAGAGCGCTCTTCTACGCGCGTTCAGAAAGGCGCTGCACTCCCCAGCCGTATGCAACCAATAAGATATGACAGTCCTGGATCATCTTATTCATGTCATTTTACTTTTCTTTCTAAAGTTTGTTTTTAATGAGCCTAAAGAAGGAAAGTCTAACACCACTTGTCAGAAGAGATTTCGCTCGGGCATGTTGTGAGGATGGTTGAGCACAGAGGAGGTCAGGTGACGTCTGTGGGATCGCTGATTTCACTTGTTTTGGTCACGTTATGATGATTCCACTCTGGAGTTGTGAGGCAGAAACTCGTGTTGAAGTCGTCGTTGAGTTTAAACTGTTAATGAGAGAGAAACGTCCACATCCTGTCTGCTGTTAGTGTTGTGGTCTCAGTCCAGAAACACCTTTTTATTTACCCGCCATGTCTGGCTTTGACTTCTGTTTGTTTATCAAGCATCTGTCCGTGTAGTTATCTTTCTCTCTGTAGCTCGTTAGTTCTGTCATGCTTTCTACCCGCTTGTGTCCTTCGTCTCTCTGTCATGAGTTCTGTCCTCCGCTCTTTCTGTCTCATCTTCTCTAACACAGGGTTGGGTATTGAGAGGAGCGAGTCTTCATCAAAGAAAGATGTTTTTTGATTCTGCTCATCGATTCCAGAGAGTCAAAAAGTGCACGCATCAACATGTGTGTATCGTCACGATACAGCGGACTAAATATGAGTGAAATCATTTAATTCAGGGAAGAAGTTCATCCATAGTTTTGATGTCATACTTCCTCTATATGAATGCACCAGAGGGTAACGAGTGAACATTTAACTTATGTATGGTGACTAGAGTATACTCATTTATTATTTAGTTAATGTTTTGCAAAAGACAAACTAAAAAAGGAATTGGCAGCTTCAGTCTGCTTTTAATCATTCAATGAGATGTGGCATTGATGAGCAGAATCAATAATTAATAGCATCTGAAATAAAATACCTTAGTAACTTAGTAACGTCGGTGCTCTGTGTTCCTGTCAGACAACTGTCATGTTAACAACAGCGGAGGAGACTCGACTAGAATCCAACAGTTGATTGAGTGTCCGCGTGAGTACAAACATCCACTCCTGCTGTATGCACACACACACACACACACACACACACACACACACACACACACACACACACACACACACACACACACTAGGAAAATACCAAAAAGATACAGTATATATATATTTTTAAATGTTTATGTTAAATCAATATTTTAAGATGGTTAGTCATGTTTTTTACTTAGTCAAAATTATAAGATAAATCTAATATTTTTTTTAAAACGTATTTATAAGATATTAAGTCAGAATTTTATAAATTAATTATTTTTCTTTTCTTAGAATTTTGACTTAATATTTTTAGACATAGCGTGATTATTGCTTTTAACATTCCTAACCCATCTATTTATTTATTTATTATTATTATTATTAATTATTTATTAATTATTATTATTAATGATTATTTATTATTATTTATAATTATTATTTATTATTATTTATAATTATTATTATTAATTATTATTTATTTTCCTGGTGAAAATGTGCTTCCATACTTATGTGACGCTTCAGAGGAATGTTTTTAATGGAGCAGGTTGTGGATCAGTTAAACCTGACGCTCGTCTTCTTTAATTTAAAGTAAAGTTGGAAAGTCTATCCGTACACTTTGTTTCCGCACAATGTAAAGAAAGTCTGGAGGTGACGTATAACCAACATTACACCGTCGTGTTTGTCCGTGCAGGTAGTTTTGTTTTATTTGTGCAGCGTTTGTGATTTCTACTCCTCGTCTCAACATAATGGACGTGAATTAAATTGTGTTTGTGGTGCTGAAAGAACTTAAAAATGATATTTAACAAATCTCGAGCAGCATCTCTTGTGTAGAAACAATGTCCCCAATATTCAGAATAATCCAAGTTTGTGGTTCGTCATGAGACCGTTTATTTAAAGGCTTTGTCAGGTACGCACATTGTATTTTGGTGTCTCATTGCTGGCTGAGCGTCTCCCTGGAGCTCACTGCACTTCTGGCCTTGTAGTTCCAAGTCTTCCTGCTGCTTCGGTAGTTTGTGTGGGATGTTGTTGTTACTTTCTTCAGCAGAGCGTCACATCCTTTGTTTCTGCACGCTGCCTTTTGTAGCGTTTCACGAGATTAGTTCACTAACCTCCTTCTGTTGCCGTCCTCTTTTGCTTCTTTCGTTTCCTCTCGTATGGAGAGAATTTGTTCAGTAGCTTCTATAATAAACAAATGTGGAAACTTTTCATGACCGCCTACATTTCTGACGCCAGCAGCTGATGTTGAACTGTTCTTGTGTTTGTTGCTATCAGCTGCTCGTTACATACAAGTGCTTCAACATTACCGTCAGTCCCTCTGGTGGCTCCGGGGTGGAAGAGGATTTTATTCCAGGCAGAGATGTGTGTCGACTGTTATTACTGCGGTGCAGAATTGTCTTTATTGCAGCTGGGAGACATAACTTCTACGCAGAGCGGATGGCTTTAGAAGGAGGCTTGTGGGTTTTAAAGTTTATTGTGGGTTCAGCTGATAACAGCCAAGTATGTGTTTCATCTGGAAAGAGGGAAAGATGTCCACACGTCTGATTTAACTGAGCTCAACTGTGTCCATTACTTTATTTCAACATAGTTGTTTTACTGTATAAATGTGGCGAAGAAGAGAATGTTTTGCATTAATCATAGCATTAAGTCTAACAAGTGAGATGCCACGGCTCCTTTTCTTCCGTCTATATTTGACATGTTTTCGTCATTTCTCCAACGCCCCCCCCCCCGTCCAGAGCAACTACACAACTGTCTGGTTGGAGGTTACAACATAACTGCACCTCCGACAACTCCTTCATTCTGTGTAGTGTCCACAGTAAATGCACTTTGTCACCTGGCTGCAACCAGTTCTGTGCTAAACAAGACAATCCAATGAATTTCAACACAAAACTAAGTTTAAAGTGAGATTCCACGTCTGCACTAACCAGCCACCAGCTGTCGATCGTCGTGGAAGTGGCTGTTTGATTGCCGGTTGTTGTATTAACAGGATGTTAAGTTGACCGATTGGATATTTGCAGATTTGAATGGATTAAAGTTCAGATTCTGTTTTTAAGAAACTAATTCTAACTTTATTTCCTCGTTGTCCTTTGTTCTCCTGCAGCGGTCAAGCAGCTGAAGGAGACTGTGAGTGCTTCCATCCACAAACTGGCCAACTTTGATGGTAAGCGCTCAGATGAGTGTGAAGCAAGCAAACGTGAAATCTTGTGTAGAAACTGATGTGACGGCAGTTTCTACTCAGTGACTGTGTCGCTGTGAAGCTGTAAGATATAAATTATTAAATGTTTTTAATGCACGATAAGCATTTTATCTGGTGGGTTTATTTCCCTGCAGCTGTTGGACATTTGTTTTATGCATATTACAACATGTTTATACTCAAATGTATTATTGGCTCTATGAGTTAGTAGCTTTTCTATTTGTGTCGTTCTGTCGTTGTGTAAGAGAGCTCACGTGTGTGTGTGTGTGTGTGTGTGTGTGTGTGTGTGTGTGTGTGTGTGCTTGTAGAAGTGATGGACGCCCACCTACAGAACAACCAGACGGCAGAAGACGACATCCTGGCCAGTCCCGACCGACTCAAAGGTAGACCGTTATATGTTGGTGCCGGTTTAAGTCTTCATATTATTAAATGTTAGAGTTTCTTATTTATTCATTTGACCTCTGACCTCTGACCTCTATCTCTGCTGTTGTAAGAGGTGTGACATCCACACACAATGCTCAGGCTCAGCAGCAGCCATGTGTGGGGGCTTTCACACACAATACATTTTCTCTGGACACACACATTTTTATATTTCTATTCTTTGGAGCCCCCGAATTGCAACAATGCATTCCCAAGCCCCCAACCCTTATTCTATATATTATATTATATTATATTATATTATATTATATTATAGTCCTTTTAAGATGTAAGGAAGTGACAAAATGTTCCTCACTCCTGGCGTAGAAAGTTAGATTTACATGAACACGCACACGCACGCACACACACACACACACACACACACACACACACACACACACACAGTAACGGTGAACGGTTCTAAAGCTGCTCTGAACGGCTGTTTTTGTTTTGTCTGTTTCACCACCTGAACCCTTCAGTGCCTCACACACTGTAATCCAGTCAGTGCACGACACACAAGGACACACAAGGACACACGAGGACACATACTTGTGTTGACCTATTTTTCTATGACTTTCTATTTTGGTATTTTGATTTTCTTCCTGTTTTGTTTCGTTTGGTTTTATATTGTTTTTCCCCATTCTGTCTCCTCCTGACTAACGTGTGTGTGTGTGTGTGTGTGTCTGTGTCTGTGTCTGTGTCTGTGTCTGTGTGTCCCCACAGGGAACCTGATGGATGCCAAAGAGTCCGACATGTCAGACACTCTGAGTCCCAGCAAAGACCGCAGCAGTGACGACACGTCAGGTCAGTAAAAACACTCAACGAGTCGCGTTGTAATATTTAATTATTCTCCCTCTGGTTTTATTTTTATCATATTTTGTATTTAATCAGTTTTACTTTAAAGTTTTTTCCTGCTGTTGAACTTAAATGAATAGTGTTTAAGTCTGTTCTCTGCATCTGTTACATGTCGAGCATCCAGTCTGTAACGTGTGTAACGAGTTCATCCTGGATTAATCGGAACATATTTAGATTTATTTAAGTAAATACAGCTTATCTGTAGAACCAGGCAACACTGGCCGCCATTAAAATGCTGTTTTGTGGCTATTTAAAGCACTTTGTAAGCTTTTTAAGTCATTTTTAAAATCTATTCCTCGTTAGAAACGCATCATAAAGAAATGTCTGCGTGTGTTTCAGACGGCAACATGGACGACCAGGAGCTGATTGAACCTCAGAACAGAGTAGCTCTGCTCAAAGGTAACCTGGCAGCTCATCTCTGTGCTCTGCTGCACCAACAGAACAGCAACACAGTCAAGTGTCCACTAGGGGGGGCTGTGTTGGTGGCTGCAGGTCCTTTTTTAAAGTCTCTAGTTTTCACTTTATTGATGTGCAGTGAAGGATGTGGACATTAGGAGATTTCATAAAGAAAAAAGATTTTAAAAAGTGTGTGTGTGTGTGTGTGTGTGTGTGTGTGTGTGTGTGTGTGTGTGTGTGTAGCCGAGTTGCATCGAGCCGGTCTAGAGCCCGGAGACACGGAGCAGGTCATCCACCACCTCCACAGAGAGCTTCTGGACGCCCAGGAATTAGCCAACACCGGCAAGCAGAGATGTCTGGAGCTCCAAGGTAACGAACAGTACAAAACCATCCCACTACAATTAACACCGATATTATGGGAGCTGTGACTCCACCCGAGCTCTTATTAGATCCACAAATACTTCCTAGGGTTATTGTAAACATCCTCCGTCAGTCCTCAGAACATGTTGATGGAGTATGCGTCTAATATTTGACGTAGTTTCTGATAATTGTTGGAAAGGCATTTAATTAAAAACATTACTCGTTATAGTCACATGACAAGATGGTGACAGTATGACTGTATCTGTAGCTCTGCTGGAGGAGGAGAGGAGGAGTAACTCTCAGCAGACTGAGGAGTCGACCAAACAGATCCAGTACCTGCAGAGTAAGTACACACACACACACACACACACACACACTATGTGTCATAATCTACCCCGCTCCATCTCATTTCCCTTTGTGTTTCAGCTCAGCTTGGGAAGCTGCAGGCCGACATGGAGGCACTGAAGGAGCAGAGGGAGAGCACCATCTGCACCACCCGAGAGGAGCTCTACTGCGCCCAGGAGGAGGTACCACTCCAGCTCATAACCCCTCCTGACTCCTCACAACTCCCTCTGATTCCTCCCTTCTTCTTCTTCTTCTCCCCTCACTCCTTCTGACTCTTCCTGACTCCCAACAACTTCCTGTCAGCTCCATCTTACTATCGCCTCACTTCTCCTGACACCCCTCTGACTTCTTTCAGCTTTCCTCTGACTCCACCCGACTCCCCTTCACTCCCATCTCTCTCCTACTGACTCCAGTCAACTCCTCTTACTACAACTGTCTGCCCTCTGACTGGTGCTGACACATCTCTGACTCCTCATGAATCCCTTTTACTTCCTTCTCTAAGGTTGACTGCCAGCTCCTTCTTACTCTCCTGTTATTCAGAATGAGACTTGCTCTGACCAACCCGTGGACTGTTTTTCTGCCGTCAGATTATTGTCCTGCGGCACGCCATGGAGGCAGCCACGGCAGACCGTGAGCGTGAGATCATCGCCCTGCAGGCCGACCTGGGCATCGTGCGATCTGAGCTGGAGCACTGGAGGGAGACTGCCGCCAAGTACGAGGGGGAGATCAGCCGACTGCAGGGCGCCTTCACGCAGCAGCAGCAGCAGCAGAGCTCCACCAACCAGCTGCAGGGTGAGCACAGACGCCAAATGCCAACCAAAGTTTGTTGTTGACATTAAACACACAGATGATAATTAAACCTATACTCTTCTTCTTCTCTCCCAGCGGAGTGTGTCACGTTGCAGCAGCAGTGTGTGTGTTTGCAGCAGGACTGTGACGGCCTGAGAGGTGAACGGGAAACTCTTACGGACAAACTGCACCACCTGGAGACTGAGCTGAGCAGGTACACACACGCACACACGCACACAAACACACACGCACGCACGCACACACACACACACACACACACACGTTCCTATACAGAGCATGAAACTGATTTGCTGCACAAACAGTTTATAGCTGTTGCTAATTTTCAACTCTTGCCCCCTGAGATAAGACTTTCTGGTCAGGAGCCCCGAACATAGAAGAACATGGCTGCTCACACACTCGATACCTAAATGCAGTATTTCTTTAATGATTTTAACTCTTTTAAAATAGTCGTTTATTCCAAACTATTCCAAACAAACTCGTACGACCATGAGTGACATCAAATACCCATAATCTAAACTCCAGCTGACGGAATTGACAAGATTTGTAAACATTTCAGGGAATCGCTTTAAAAATGTCTAAAAAGGAGAAACTGGAACACATCGGGAATGCGTGTCAAACTGAAGGTGGATGTTAAAACTAGACCCAAAGTCTTTGTGACAGCCGTGATGGAGCTGATGAGTTCTGGCTCAGGGCAGCGAACAGGAAGTCCACGGGTCCTGACAGGTTCACAGTTTAGATTCAGCATTAAAAGAAGAACTGAGGAGGAGACGTCTGGAGGTAACATGGCGTCCAGCTGATTCAGGCAGAACAGGGCGAGGGGACGACAGCTGACTGACGGCTGAGCGAACCAGAGCGAGCAGTCAGCAGGTTAACAGACTGCAGCTCTGTCTGTTCTCCATGGAGATCAAAACACCCCTGCGTGCTCTCATTGGAGTCGAGAGGTCAGCAGGATTTTATCCGAGCTTCAGCTGCGTTTAGTTTCCAATAAACTCGGTGCGCTTGGCAGCGTTCTCAGGAATATCTGAAATGCACCACTACGGTAAAACTGCAGATGTCAGCTGCAGCTCGCTAAACTATTTCCTAAACGTCTTTAAATGATCAATCGGGAGATGAAGCTAAATTTAACAATGTCTCCGTTTAGAGTGAAGTTCAAATATTTACCTTCAGCAGCTGAAAACACACACGTGTCCCCAACACATGTGCTGCTGATTCAGGTACATTCAATAAAGCAAATGCTGTTAAACAAACAGGATGTCCCTCAGCGTGTTGTTGTTACAGGGGCACGCCACCCCACCAGCCATCATGTCACACAAAGGGATGTACTTTTATGAAAGTGAACTTAAAGCAGTTGGTAGAAGAAGGTTCTGTCAGTCACACTGCGGTGAGGATGTCTGACTGAGTCGTTTGTGTGCAGCACCAGGGAGCAGAGTCTGGTCCTCAGCAGCAGTCTGGAGTCTCTGGGGAAGAGGGAGGAGGTTCTGCAGGACAAACTGGGTTCTCTGGAGAATCGACACCTGCAGGATGCATGCAAGCTGAAGAGCCAGCTGGACCAGGCCCAGGCCCACACACACACACTGCAGAGAGAGGTACACACACGAGCATGACACACTTTAATTACACTTTAAACTTCTATGTATTTATATAGCACATTTCATTCCATGTGAGCAACACTATATAGATAGTGTAGAGATAAAACATGAGACATAAGTAAACACTGTTAAAACAGATTCATGACTGATGCATGAGTTAAAACCATTAAAATCAGCAACTGACCTGTAAGAATGAATAATAATATTAATTTAAACCAACAGTTGACCAGTAAAAGTTCAAACTGATAAAGTAAGAAGTAAGAATGAAATAATTATTAAGACCAGCAACCAAAATGTATAGGTGTGTATGTATGTATGTATATTAATATATATATTTTTTATATATATTTATATATATTTTTTAATATATATATTTTTTATATATATATTTATTTATTTTTATATATATATTTATTTTTATATATATATATATATATATATATATATTATATATATTTATTTATTTTTATATATATATATATTTTTTTTTTACACACACATACTGCAGAGAAGGGTACACAAACCTTTGAAGTTTAGTCTCTTCTTTAT
>NC_041359.1:26094185-26159185 GCF_900634415.1 Cottoperca gobio
CCGTCGCAGCTCCCTCTCACTTTCAGGGTGTCGGTGCTTCTTTTTCATTGTAAGCATCGTGTTCTTCATCTCTTGCGACAGTTTGTTGTTGATTTATTAATTTTCCTTCCATTCTTTGCATCCAGTCTGCTGCTTAATCTCAGTTTTTGTTTTCTTCTATTTGACCTGCTGACAGGTTTTCATTTCAAGTCTTTCTTTGGACTCACCGCGGTTAATTCATTCTGTAAAAGCATCAATCGTTGTGTCCATCGTGTGCGTTCTGTGTCGTGCTGTTTGTGTTTGCTGCTTGTTTGTTTGGGAATGTGTGACCAGTGTTTCCAGTTGTTTGCTGAAGGGAAACTGGTCTGAAACCTTTCTGTTTTTTTCTACTCAGGAAACCTCGGGCCTCGTTCACTTTGCTGCTTTCTATCATGTTTATTATTTACCTTCCGTTTCCTCTTTCTTCCTCGTCTCCTGAAGCCCCAAAAGATGCTTTTCTTTTTATTATCATTCAGTCGAGTCGTTATCTTTTGTGCACAAGTTGCAGGAACAAGATGATTTATTATAAACCTACGTCTTTACCCTGCAGCTGGCGTTTAATGCACAGAACATTATTAAAGTTACTGACGGGCCTCAGCAGAAACCATCTGAGGTTTCTAATGGATCACAGACCCAGCTAATAAAAGGACTATGCAGATTTTAGACCTTGTGATGACTTCATCCGTGATCAATCCCACGGTTGTGAAAGATGTTTATTGAGAAGATCTGTTTTTTCCAAAAGGACACGTTTTAACTCGGTGTTCTGATTCAACATCTTCTCTCTGAGAAATGTTTGTCTGAATGTCTACAAGTCTTTTAAATCAAACTTAAGTTATTCTAAAATAAGAATGGTCTCACATTTTATAGACTTTTTATACTTGTTTTGATTAAAATTAGGAGAATAAAGTGCACGTTCCTCTCATATTTGAATCACAACTTGTGTCATTATCTGCATCCGTTTGCTGCTGGGCGATGTGCAGAAAACCAAATATCGCTACATATGTTTTAAATCAAATAATCTTCATATCGCGACGATAATGTCACAAAATATCTACACGATGAGATTGTTGATAAATCGTCAGTAATGTGGACGTAATGACTGAGTAGGTAAAGGGAAATAATAAAGCAGCAAGAACAGTTTAGTAAGTTTACGCCACATTAGACGATCTCTAGTCTCATGTCGTCCAAACCTTGAGCCGCGCACTTATATAAATAATAATACATTTAATTTATACAGCACCTTTCATCTTCACAATTAAAAACATTTCATACAAAGAAAAAATATCTTTTTGAGGCTTCATAGTGTTCTGCAGTCCTCTTCATCTTCTTTCTCTCTTTCCTTGTTTCTCTTTGATCCAGTGTGTGTGTGTGTGTGTGTGTGTGTGTGTGTGTGTGTGTGTGAGTGAGTGAGTGAGTGAGAGTGTGTGAGAGTCGGGGCATGACGCTGCAGACTAACCTGATTTTCTGTGTCGTCTCTCGGACAGAGCGGCTGGAGCCCCTGGATGCCGGTCATCGCAGTGATGGTCGCCGTGACGGCAGCCGTCCTCTACCCCAACTTCTCCAAGAGCAGCTCCACCTAGGACACACACACACACACACACACACACACAAGCGCACACAGCGCTGTGAGGAGAGCATCACTGCTTTACTTGTATAAAGTCTAATTGTACATAATTGTAGAGGGAATATAAAGGTTGTGGTTTCTACAGAGGATTCAGAAGCTTCTCGGTTTATTTTGTTTTTGTGTTTGTTTTTCTTCTGCGGCGGGGAGTTCTGTTGTTTTTATTCTCGGCTCTCTCTCGCTGTGGTGGGGGCTTTACTTTTTTTTGGAGGGGGGTTTATCGTCTCTGCTGATTTCTGGGTTAACGAAGCGTTCTCCAGCAGGCCGGGCTTCCACGTAAAACACCTGCCAGAGGTGACGTTTACATCCGGGATGCAAGCGAACGCAACACTTCCCAGCAGCCTCAGTCCAGACGGGGAACACGATCCACGTTCTTCAGCTGAAGGAGCATCCGCGCACATTTTTATAGATTTCATTGGCTATTGGAGTCTGTTAGCGGGCGGTGTTCCCCTGTAGCTCCGACAGAACTGGTTTTAATTGTCTGCTCCGTCAGATATAGATTGTCTGTCTTCACTGAGGAGAGACGTCGCTTTGAATTCTTCGTTTCTATTCCACAAACATCAGCGAATAATTCTTTCTCCTTGTCAGGATAGAAGATTCACTTTAAAATACAAAGACTTCCTCACAAAGCAATTTAATTAAATGCTGATTTGTTTCTGAATATGCAAAACTAAAGCTCAGTAAAACACTAACGATATATAACGACGTTATCTTAAGGCTTTGTTGTCAAAATCAAGTTTTAATAACTTAAATATTCCATGTTTTGCCTCCATGGTGCATATTCTAAAACAAATAGTCAAATGATCCCTCATTAGGGGCCCACTGCTCCTCACATTAATCCTGCCCTGATTACGTTAATCAGTGCGACTCAGTAAATCTAAATCGCATCAAACTGATCGCAGTTCAGTGAAACAGGAAGTGAATCCTCGTCAGTAAAATCTCCTTCAGAGTAAATGTACGTCTGGGAAGACGAGTGCGTCTTTGAGCTTCTGTCTGCTGGAACGTGTTCACGTCGAGGTGTTTTCAGGAAGTTCTGCTCTGGTTTTAGTCGGCCATGTTGGATGTCGGCCATGTTGGATGTCTAACATGGTGTTTTTCTCCGTTTAGTTTTTTCTGTTCTGTGGGAGTTTGGGCGGGGGGGGGGGGGGCCGGGTTAAAACTTGAAGCCAAATTATTACAACTATAAATTAGATTTATTTTCTTTGGGATTTTTTGTTTTTCATTTTCGGGGCACAGAAAAGGGGCTTAAAGTGCCTCCGATGTAACTAACACCACAGTTTGTGTATGTGTGCGGACAAACACAACCACACACACACTTTCTCTGATGAACACACACACACTTGGTTTGTTTGACTGCCAGAGGTCCGTCAGTGTTCAGTGTGGAGAGAAGCTGTATGTTGGTGATCCACAATGTCTTGCCAGCTTTTTCGGGAACTTTCTCCTGATAGCGATCAGCGGATGAAGCCTGAGACGGGGCGCTGAAAGCTCAGAGAATAGTGAGTAAGTGGACCTTGATTTTAGGTGATTTTGTCAAATTATTATTGTGGCTTCATCGTTCACGGCTCGTAACTTGACCGTCGGTCTGTTCGTCCAGAATAAAATCTCTCAAGTCACACAAATGTAAATGTAATAAAGTTTTGACAGGAAGAAGATCGGCTTCTCTCCACACACACTTAAACACCTTTTAGCAGACATGTAATGTTCTGTGTGTGTGTGTGTTGTACAGCGGAGTGTGTGTCCGTTCACACGCTGGACTCTTTGTCATCGTTCGTGTACTCTGTCTCGTCTCCGTGTTTAAGTAAAATAAAAATAAAAGACAACGAACAAATATTCCTGATGTTTAAAGAGAAAAACACTACAGTACAGAGAGAATTGTAAAATAAAATGTTATTGAATGATGTGCTACTAGACTTATTTTGTTAACATTGTTTAGAGATATGAGAGGGAGCTATGTAGAGGTTATGATTATGAGGATGTATTGAAAATGCAGAGCGATGTTTGGATTAAAGTTGTAGCAAGCTGACCCACCAAACCTGCTTCTGGTGCATTCATTCACAAACTTCACAGTAAGAGCTGAACTCTGCAGACTAATGTAAGAAATGTGTTGTATAATATAAACTAATCGGGGCCCGTGTCTCCAAACATGGTTTATCGAATCATCTTTTTTTTTATTCTCATCCAGATGACTTTAAAGTCGAAGGTTTGATTTGTAGACATTTTCTTGAAAGGCAGTACGCTCTTATTTTGAAATAAGAGTTAAACCACAAGCAACACTAATGTTACTTTTGTTGTGTGCCTCATTTTTACTGAAGCTGCACAACATTCAATGTGTACAAGTAATTCTCTTTGGGAGGTGCAAAATAAAGATATGAGTATAAAATTAGGTGATAAAGATTAAGTGCAAATCAAATGTATTTACAGTGTATATCAAATTATACATTTGTCTCAGTGTTTACAGACTACAGGATACAACACCCTCTGTCCTTAGACCCTCTATCCTTAGACCCTCTGTCCTTAGACCCTCTATCCTTACACCCTCTGTCCTCAGACCCTCTGTCCTCAGACCCTCTGTCCTTAGACCCTTTGTCCTCAGACCCTCTGTCCTTACACCCTCTGTCCTCAGACCCTCTGTCCTCAGACCCTCTGTCCTTACACCCTCTGTCCTCAGACCCTCTGTCCTCAGACCCTCTGTCCTCAAACCCTCTATCCTCAGACCCTCTGTCCTTAGACCCTCTATCCTTACACCCTCTGTCCTTAGACCCTCTGTCCTTAGACACTTTGTCCTCAGACCCTCTGTCCTTAAACCCTCTATCCTCAGACCCTCTGTCCTCAGACCCTCTATCCTTAGACCCTCTGTCCTTAGACCCCTCTGTCCTTAGACCCTCTGTCCTCAGACCGTCTGTCTTTAGACCCCTCTGTCCTTAGACCCTCTGTCCTCGAGCCTCTGTCCTTAGACCCTCTGTCCTCAGACCCTCTATCTTTAGACCCTCTGTCCTTACACCCTCTATCCTTAGAACCTCACACCGCACAAGGAGAAACTTCCTAAAAGAAACTCCATAATTAAAGGGGGAAAATGGAAGACACCTCAGGGAGAGACTGAGGAGGGATCCCTCTCCCAGGACGGACAGACGTGCAATAGATGTCGTGTGTACAGGATAAACAACATAGTACAAATACAACATCCATGTGACAGAACAGGAGGATGTTAAAAAAGCTTCCTGGTGACTCCAAATATATATATATATATTTATTTATTTATTTATTTATTTATTTATTAAGGTGGGCGTCAGGCACGATTCATAATCCAGATGTAACCTTTAATAGTGGCAACCTGCCAGATGAGACGGATGATGAGTTAGTAACATGCATGAATGCAGACAGATAGAGGAGAGGAGGGGAGTCTAAGCCTATAGCAGCATAACTAAGGGCTGGTCCAAGACAAGCCTGAGCCAGCCCTAACTATAAGCTTTATCAGAGAGGAAAGTCTTTCGTTAAATGAATACGCAAATACAGATGGAGCAAAGTGTACACTGAAAAGATAATATGTTAGAATTTCAGAATAATGTGGATTATATTGTGTTGTAATTGTAATAGATATTCTGCTGTGTAGTTTATGGATGTCACAAAGTAGAGGAGTGGAAGTATAAAGTAGCATGAACAGTAAGTGTACTTAGTTACTGTCGATCACTGCAAACTCTTATTTAAAACCGTCTGAGAAGTTTAGACGGTGAATGTTTGAAAACATTGAGTGAGTGTTTGTTATAAAAACCTTCATCTGAAAAGCAACATCCCTGTGGTGGGAATAACACGTACAGTATTTCCCTCCGTACTGCAGAGGAGTAGAAGTACACGAACATGAAATTAAAATACTCAAAGTACAAAAACCTCAGAATTATACTCGAGTACAGAAACTGAATGTACTCTGAAGAAAACACAGCGGAGACGCGTGATGTCATACAGACCAACCAAAACCTGCATCATTAAACACAGGCCTGGACCTGTGTGAGTGTGTCTTGTGTCTGTGTGTCTGTGTGTGTGTGTGTGTGTGCGTGTGTGTGTTTGTGTGTGAGTGTGTGTGTGTATGTGTTCACACGACAAACAGGCATCAATCATCCAGCAGGGTGTGATGTCATCTTTACGAGACGGTTGCAACACGACGGCTTCCTAAACCTTAAAAATCTTTCAAGTTTTGTCTTAAATACTTAAAAATCTTGACTTTTTACTTTATTATTGACTTTTTAAGTCATTGTTTTTGACTTAGTGCCACATCATTGGAATTAAAATAATATCTGAGTAATCATTTTTGACCTAAAGTCATAATTTTGTCTTTATAAATCAACATTGTGAGTCAAACACATTAAAAGAGAGTTCATTGAATATTACAGTAATCAGACCTGAAATGTCTTAAAAAGACTTTTACAGCTTCTTGTTCTGCCCCGGGGGGGGGGTGACACACGAAGACATTAAAGTGTGAATCATGGAAACCAGTTCAAACAGAGACTCTGATGAAACGTGTGGACGTCACCGAATCCTGCCGCAGCAGCCGTGTGTGTGTGTGTGTGTGTGTGTGTGTGTGTGTGTGTGTGTGTGTGTGTGTGTGTGTCGAGACTTGTCATGGAGGGTTGGGTTGTTCTGTCTGAAACAGCGGATTAAAGACTCAAACAAACACAAGCTCAGTTTGTTTGCTGTTAGAGTCTGAAGGTTGAGACGTCTCGCAACTTGACAGAAAATAAAAGACTGGACTTGTAGTAGTTGTTCAATATGTGTCTCAGTTTTATACATATGTAGTGGGGGGGGTCCCGTCTCTTTCAGCTGAGAGGTCATTGGCCTGAAAAACGTTGATGACCCCTGGACTGTGCATTTAAATGTAACATTTGATTTTGATTTAAAAGTGATGATGAGAGAATTGTTTTTTAATTAAGTGTTAAATAAGCTTTTATAAAGTTTTTTATATATAAACTTATATATATATATATATATATTATATATATATAATATATATAATATATATATAATATATATATATATATATATATATATATATATATATATATATATATATAATATCACAGTACACATGTAATATACCTTAATCGTGACAGCAAACTTTATTCGAGAAATAATATAAATAAATAAATAAATAGGATATGGGAAGAAAAAAGATGCACATTTTGTAAAATAGATAATTATAATGATTTAATAATAAATAAATAAATACAGGTGTTATTGCTGCCATTTCTCCTGCTCTCGTGCACAGACGATCTTTGATAGAGAGTTCAGCGTCATTCTAAACTGATGCTGCATTCAAGGCGATCGGAAATATGAACATTGTGAGATTTCTTCCCATAATTTCAATGAAAGTGCTGAATTTATATGATGTAGAGACATTGAAATAAAAGTACAAAATTGCCAAAAACTAAATAAGTATTACGTTTGTTCAGTGTCTCTGCATATAGTTCTTTGTGTTTGTTTTGCAGAAATGTGTGCGACCATGTTGTTCCTATTTAAATAAAAGTACAATACAATTATACAAATAAATACATATAATGATTGTAATACAACCATAACATTAAAATAAAACATAATAAGAAATAAGTTACATTTTATGAAGCAAAAAAGAAATGATCTTATTAGATGAAATGTCATTTTTAATTCAGTAGACATTTTATTTGATAGATTATTATTAATTATATATCTAAGCAGAAAAGCTACTTTTGTTAATTATTATGTTTTATTATTTTGGTCTTCTGTGTGATTATTTTACTGTTTCATGTTTGGATTTAAATGTATACAAATGTATATATATGTACATTAATTAGCATTTTTTATTTTCTTAATTCTTTTTCCAATTATATTTGGGAAGTTTGAATTGAAATTATTGATTTTATTTAATTTTATTTAACAGTCTTTCCCATATACAATTAAATTCATCATAATCATCGTCTTTAATTCTTCTGTTTTTATTCCTTAAAAAATGAAAAAGATACATTTCAATAAATATGATTTTTGCTACTCAATATAAATAAATGTGCAAATAAATGTATGAATAAATAAATCACAAATACATAATATTTAAAAGTTCTACTGGCCTAATTACACATATTAATAAGAATATCAAATAAATACTAATAAAAGTTAAAAAGTTTAATAAGAATAATGTTGTTTTTCAGAATAATAAGAACAACATATTGTATGAAGTTTAAATCCAGAAGGAGGCAGTAATACAACGTTAAGGATCCGAACTGCCCGTAAAACCTCACAGAAGAAGAGGAAGAAACCCGAGCTTTCAAAGCAGCCCCTGAACGCAGCAGCAGCCACTGAGTCTCAGTGAGGTTTGAAGAAAGCCTCCAAACCAACTTCAGGCTGCTCCGAGGAAACACACACACACACACACGCTCCTGGGACAACCTTCTGTCACGTTTCAACCACAGTCCGAGCAGAAAGCGGTGAAGATCATTAAAGATGCCGGCCACAGAGAAGGACCTGGCCGAGGACGCTCCGTGGAAGAAGATCCAGCAGAACACCTTCACGCGCTGGATCAACGAGCACCTGAAGTGCGTCAACAAGCGGATCGTGGACTTGCAGATGGACCTGGACGACGGCATGAAGCTCATCTACCTGCTGGAGGTCCTCAGCCACAAGAAGATGTACAGAAAGTACCACCCGAGGCCCAACTTCAGGCAGATGAAGCTGGAGAACGTGTCGGTGGCTCTGGAGTTCCTGGACAAGGAGAACATCAAGCTGGTCTCCATCGGTGAGTCCATGGTCCATTCATTCTTCTGCAGGCTGCAACACCACCAACTTTTTATTTTAAGTGTCCCTGTTCGTGTAGCGTGCACACATGTCAGGGATGCTGGTGTTACTAATATGACATGTCCCAGTAAAGTTTTGTCCCCCCCCCCCCCAAGTTTCCCAGTTTATGACCGCAACACACCGTCTCAGTCGTTGGAAAGCACGGACTGCAATTAATAAAGTAACATTTTAAAGTCTAACTGCTTTTTCCTCATGCAAAAATACATGATACATTTATGTAAATGGAGTCATTCGAATCGGTTACACACACTCTTCAATTCGGCAGACATGTAATCCACAAAGAAACACACTTCCTCTGTGAAGTCTGAGGTTTTGTGAGGTTTTCACCGCGCTGATACGCGCCCACCTGGCTGCATTTAGTTTGGCGACAGACTGAGTAAATTAAAGTTTAAAGTTGATTTGTAATTTAAAGTTCGCGATATTGAGTGTGTTCTGTGATGTCAAAGCAAATAGAGATTGAAGACGCTTTCGAAATCCTTGTCTTGGTTTTAATGTTGGCTATGCACTTTAGCTGGAGACCAAAGTTCAATCCGTACCTTTGTCCTTTCATTTGTGTGGAGGTCTACAAGGTTTCTTATCTTCAAGTTAACCAAATCAATCCAATACAAGTTTCTGGCGTGGTAAAAATAAATAACGTCGCTTAAATTACTCGTATTAATAAGATTCATTTCCATTTTAGTCAGTTTGTGTCGTGTTAGTTTTTGTACATGCAGCACTTGCCAAACTGTGTTTAAGAATCCTACAGTTTAATGTCGCTTTGCTTTTCCGGGAACCTAAACTATTGTAAATTATTTTTGTTTGAATATGTGTCGAAGTGAAAGGAACTCATCTTCAAATCGGCATACACATAATCCACGATTAAGATAACGTTTTTTATTTCTTATCACATTTAGTAAACCATGCTCTTGCTGACTAGCACCTCTGTAGACTTTAAGTGAAAGAAGACTGAGAACAGGAACCAAATCACATCTACATTTTCTTCAGTTTAATTAAAGTAGCAGGGACTATCTGCGGCTACAGATTGGGTCCCACAGTAATTACAGATGAAATGCATCATGTTGTCAGCAGCAGCATAAAAGTGACAGATTTGTAAATGGAGTTTGGCGTGTTGTGGGTGTAGAGTCTCCACATGACAACAGCAGAGTGTTTTAATGAGCATGCTCCCACAGAGAAAGGACACACCTGTGTTAATGAGCCTGGCTTCACGTGGAGAGGTGAAGTCTCACTGCTGAAAATATTTCACCTCAAAAAACCTCAGCAAACTGTTAATGAGGGTGAAGGTGATCAGACTTCACCTGCGGCTGTTTCTCTGCTTCATATTGTTCTTTAACAAGCTGCTTGTTGTGTCCCAAACATAATGACCTCTCATTGGATTTTAATTCATGTTGTTTGGCTTCCACCCAGGCTGCTAAATACTGACAAATAATCAAGCTGCGGTTATTATGCTCAACATTCGTCCTGCAGTTTTCATTGTGTTAGATTTAGAACAAAACAAACAGATTTGTTCTCGCTTGTCTTGAATCGTTTGAGTTATTATAGACGAGCATCGTAGTAAAACCAGGTATCATCAACCCAGATAATAAATAATCAAGTCGCCAATATATGAATCCTCAATGTGTTGCTGTCTCTGCAGATATAAAAGTGCACTTTGGTCAAAAAGTATTTTACACAAACACCAGGAGTTCCTGGTCGGTTGTGACTACGTGCTGGAGGTCGTATTTGTGAAAAGTTGTTCTGAACCTGTTTTTTGTGTGTAAAAGATGAAAAGGAAGAAATCAGATGTCCAAAGTGCAAACTGCGCTTTAATGAAAGTGATAAACGGTGTTTCTCACTTTGAAAAGTGTTTGTGTTGCAGCTTCTTGGGTTCAACCGGAGCCCGTCAATCTCTTCGGCTGCTTGTCACGCAGAATGCTTGTTCGGATCTTTTAGGTTTCCTGCACACGCAGTCATGTTGTGAAACACTCTGTTGCTCTTCTTAAAGTTTCCTCCCTGTTTTCGTCAGAGGAGTTTTTCCTTGTCCTAAATGAGGGTCAAAGGATGGAGTTGTATGCGTTACAGATTGTAAAACCCTTGAGGCAAAGTTGTTATATTATGTGGTCATGTGAATAAAATAGCTTTACCTTGAATCTTACCTTGAGTCATAATCTGTTTGAGGCGTGTCAGATCGTGTGTGTAGCGTCGGAGGACTCAGAGAAACGTCATCAGTCTGCAATCTTAGGTCCTAAAGCCACTTAAGACGCTCACACACACACACACACACACATTTATCTGTGTGTCTTTCTGCGGGGATTTAAAATGTTGTTGCTGCTTCATTTCCTGCTTTGGTCACGACTTGGTTTAGAGATGTTGTGTCGTAGCTGCAGGCGCGTGGGGAGAGTTTTCAGACACTAATTGACGTTTCAATTAGTGTCTGAGGCATCGTTAGTGTCTGAATGTTTCCACGGCTGAACTGAGCTCATGAGTTTGTGTTTTTATGTGTATTGTAGTTAATGTTCATTAGAGCTGAAACAATTAGACATGTGTTACAATGTGTTTCAGATTTAACACGCTCATGTTTTGCCACTTGAGTCGATATTTACGTGACGGATTAAAATCCTCTAAATCGCTCCAACGGTCCTTTAATGCATCACGATAATCTAAGTGGTGACGCACGCGGTTACAAAATGATCTGGTCTAAATATAAACGTTGCATCATGTCGGGAGATCTCTTTATTTAATAACTTTGAATTCAAGCTGAAATGTCTCAAAGATCCCGTTCTTCTTTGCTTTCACACCCAAACCTAACTCCACTCGGTGCACCGGGACCCTCCTTCACCGGGGCCCTCCTTCACCGGGGCCCTCCTTCACATCCTCGCTCTGACGTTCTGCACCAGCGCTGAAGCAACCAAACCAAACGCACATAAAGATCGGCTGAACTCGGGCTGCAGATTGTTTTCATTATTGCTGATAGTTCTTCTGTGAAACGTCAACAAAGTGCGATCACATCTTCACAGAGCCGAACGTGGCGTCTTAAAATAGCCAAAGATATTTAGCTTACAATGATAAATATCAAAGAAGCAGGAAATCCTCTGGAATCCGACAATAGTGGAATTGTTTCGCTATTTATCCTTGAAAAATGTCTGAAGTTATTAACGGATTATCACATTAGTTGCTAAGTACTCTTCTGTTGAAGAACTTAATGGAGTGATCCACTGATTCTTGTCTGAACAAGCTGCTGTCTATAGTCTGTGAAATACAAGTGATGTTAATCGTGATTAAACAGCTCGGCTCTGCGTGTCAGAACACCCCCCCCCCCCCCCCCCCCCCCCCCCGTGTTGTGAGAACAGAAGAACGGGACTCGTTATCGAGACGTTTGGTATTTTTTATCAAGAGGATAAAAGAAAAGGTTCCTGCAACACGTGTGACGGAGAATCTGTGCTGCTGGAGTCACACAGGTAACGTCCGGTTGTCAGATGCCTCACCTCCGTGAGGGAGGGAGAGAGAGAGAGAGAGAGAGAGAGAGAGAGAGAGAGAGCGAGCGAGCGTGGGAAGGAGATGTTTTCAACGCCTCCTTCTGTTTGTTAATGGTTAGCTGTGGTGCGGGCCCCTCAGAGAGGCCCCTGGCTTTTGTGTGTAACACGCCCTTGAGATTCACTGAGCTTTGTTTTGTTCATTGGCTTCACTTTCTTACTTTGGGCCCACTGAGTTCTGTGGAGAGATGGAGATATATATATATATATATATATATATATATATATATATATATATATATATATATATATATATATATATATATATATATATATATATATATATATATATATATATATATATATATATATATAATCAGTTTATTCTTTTGTATAAAGTTTTACTGTTAAACCAAAAAACCCTAAAAGATGAAGCGTTGTTCCAGAAATGATGCGAGCTGAACAAATGAAGTATTCACCAAACACTCACTCAGAGACGCAGAGATGCAGTTCTCCTCTAATGACAGACATATTTAGGAAGTACAGTCATTAACCACACGTGTAGAGCGGATCTGTTGCAGCTACGACACAAACGGAAGTCGTTTCTCATTTCAGTTAACGTGCAACCATTTAATTATGTCTCATGAACTCTCAGGACATCTTCTAAAAGTTTGACTTTAACTTCTGTCAACTTCAGAGAAGGTTTAGCTTCCTGTAGTCAAACCATACACACACACACACACACACACACAGCGTTGTGTGTGTGTGGCAGTGCTTGGCAGCTATACTCCTGGAGAAGACTTTATCGCTCTTGCTGAGATTGCAATACTTTGTGTATATGTGTGTTTTACCTGCCTGTGTGGGCATTTGTGTGTGTGTGGTATAAAAAGGGCGTTGGCTCTCCGCTTGTGCAGACAGGTGTGTTGCGTCATGACTGAAGTTGAAGAGAGTTTGTGTGTTTGCCTGGTGCTGAAAAGTATTCGACAATTAATCCATAAATTATTTGGAACATTAATCATTTAAATGAATAATATTTTTTCTTAAAGAGCCAAGAGAAAAGTATGTTTGTGCTTAGCATTACATGCTGTTAGCTAGGGTGATATTAAACCGCTGCTTATTTACACGTCCACAGAGCGACGTCATCGTCACGCTGTCGTCGTGTTGACGACTGGAAGTTCATTTCTCCCTCTTTTAGCTCTGTTTTTGGTCTCCACCTTCAAAACATCTCGTTAGCGGCTAAATGCTCCACTGTGTTCACCAGCTGGTCTCCAAATGTGTCCTTCTGCTGTTTGCTGCTGGGCAGGTCGTGCACGGAGGGTTTAACGCTGATGAGTGCCGAAACCGGAACGTACCGGAAATGTACAGTAAACCCAAAACTCTGAGCTAAAAGAGGCAGATTGGAAAATCTGTTAAAATATGTGCCAATAAAGATCGGAAATACCACGAACTAAATATATCGTCTTTTATTGGACCGTGGTGGTTAACGTGGTCCAATAAAACATGCAGAGTGCAAGTCCCAAGCTCCAGCAATTAGACCGATCCGCTGGTAAAAGCTGCAAAGCTTCCAGAAAAAACACCCCAACAAGGAGCTGCAAACTGTTGTCCAAAGTGTCGATGTGCAGAAATGTTTTCAAATTTAAAGTGGTCAGAAAGACATTTTGTGTGTGTGTGTGTGTGTGTGTGTGTGTGTGTGTGTGTGTGTGTGGTGACTTGTGTCACTGAAGCCTCAGTCTGTGTTTAACGTGGTAGAAGTGTAAACGTCGACGAGTCCTCGTCGCGTCTTTATTGCTCTAAACACAACAGAGCTGCATGAATGCCCCCAAAAATACTTTAAAAGTACTAAACTTTATTCTATATTTGTCTATAAACATGTTGATTGTGGAGACAAAGCATCAAATGTTTTGTCGCTGTAAATCCTCTCTTAGACGTTTATCAGGAAGGGAGGGTCTATGCTATTGAGATGCATTATGGGAAATGTAGGATCAGATGTTTTTGGACCAGATGTCACAACATGTCCTCCTGCTTAAAGAATCCCTTTGATGTGGACACGGCTGCAGTTATTTCTATTATCGATTAATCTGCCGTCATTTTCTCCAAACATATCCAGCCCTCCTCTCCTGCAGGCTGTCTGACTGCAGGACCCTTGTGAAGGGCAAAGCAAAAGAAAAAATAACTATTTATTTATTTTTGCTTTATCTACAAACAATTTTGTACCTCCGCGGACCCCCTGGGGGTCGTGGACCCCCTGTTGAAGACCTGTGGACTAAATGATTGATAAATAAATAAAAATTAAGAGCTTAATTGATGATGAAAATATCCATTTTTTGCAGACTTAATGTCGGATGGTTGTGAGACATTTTGTCGTAATAACAATAATAACAATAATAATAACAATAATTATAATAACAATAATAACTATAATTATAATACAATAATAATAATAATAATAATAATTATTATTATTATTATTATAATACAATAACAACAACAATAATAATAACAATAATTATAATACAATAATAATAATAATAATAACAACAATAATAATAACATGTATTAGTTTAGCACTTAAGCTGAGAGCTCAAATAGACCGGATAAAATAATTAAATACAACAATCTGCTGTACAAGACATCAAAAGCTAGAACAAGGGGAAATCTCTCTCTCTGTGACACACACACACACACACACACACACACACACACACACACACACACACACACTGGGTTTCACTCTTTCTCTTTCGGCCCCCCGGTTGCCATGGTGCTGTGTGTCAACAGCAGTCTTCGGCCAGCTCGGCTGGTTGTACGCTGACAGCTGATGGATGTTTGGTTTCAGTCTAACAGCATCGTGTGTGTGTGTGGGTGTCCGCTCTTGTGTTGTGTGTGTGGGTGTCCGCTCTTGTGTTGTGTGTGTGTGTGTGTCCGCTCTTGTGTTGTGTGTGTGTGTGTGTGTCCGCTCTTGTTTGTCTTCTCAATGTTCGTACATTAAGTCTGTTTTAGACTTTATATCTAATGACAGAAGTTTCCAATGAAGTCGAGCAAAAAGCTGAAAACAATAACGTTACAGGGAAGTGCAGACGAGTGCGACCGCTGTGCACTTCATGAATCACTTTTCATTTCCTTTGGAAATTGGAGCCATAAAGACTCTAATGTGGTCTTGCATGCAAAGGTCTCCCATGTAAGTCAAAGCTGCAGTGTTTGAATTGGCCGTATTCTCGCTCGCACACAAACCTCACTGCTGCTTTACTCCTGCAGTTTGTTTTGTTTCGCGTTCGTCTGTTTCACTTCTTTGGTTTCAGGAGAAGAAACCCTGCACAGCTGCTGTCATATTTATGGCTTTGCTCTCATCTTCACTGCACACTTTGCTCCTGAGGGTTAGCCAGGCTGTCAACTGGAAGAAGGAGAAGAAGGAGAAGGAGTGGTTTCAAAGTCCAGAGCCTCAGCTCGTTTACTGTCTAAGTGTTTACGACCACGATATTAATCGCAGCCACATCACGAGTAACACTTGATGAAGGCCGGGATACGTCTGGCAGTTTGTTTTGGATGTTTTGATTCTCCAGCATGAAGGATGGTTTGTGAGGAGTTAAAGAAGCGTGAGCAATGACCAGCAAACGTTTCTTTAAAGATACGTCATTTATCATTAACATGGGATTCTCCGGACGATGGAACGATCTTATAGATTTATTTTATGATGAGGTTTTAGAGAAATCCTGTTTTTAAAATGCTCTCTAAATACTACAATACCCATGAGCCTCGGGTGCCAATGCTATGGAGAAGAAGCCACGGAGCATGTTGCCATTACTTAGAGTTTTCTGTCATTTAGCAGCTCCATGGAACTGAGCTTCAACTTTGATTGGATGTTTCTCGACCAAATGCAAGTCGTAGTTCACGTTCCCGTTAGTTAAAGAGTTTTCATGTCCACAGGCTACTGTGGTGGTTCAGGTTCATGCACATCTAAGGCTTGACGTGCTCAATGTGAGTCATGTGACATTGTCTATGGTGCAACCAGGGCTGCCCTGAAATAACCCTGATGTGAGCTCTTCCACGTCACGGCTACTATCACTGGCAAGCTCATTCAGCTGTAACACGTATAATATATATATATATATATTAAATTAAATCTCACTCACTCTCAACTTGATGGCATTTCTGTTTTGCTTATCTTGTCCGGGAAGTAACAATATATGACCTGCAGAGCGACGGCGTGCAGCGGCTTGACCAAAGCCTCCTTCAGGTGTGACTAAATCATAAAGGTGTGTTTTTAAAATGCTGCTAAAAAAACAAAACACCAATCAGCGTCTGAGGTCGGGTCGGCCTGCGCCACGCTTTGATTGGACATTTGGCTCACCTGAAAATCATTTAGCGTTCTACTTGGACAACGAAGTGCGTCCCAAACCTGCAGCTTAGTGCTCATGTTTGTTGTTGACCTTGAAGGTGTTTAATGTCTACACAGAATTATAGTTTAGTTGATTATCAGCGCTGTGTGTGTGTGTGTGTGTGTGTCTGCAACACACAGAGCCTCTGTGTTGCTGCAGAAAAGGTAACCTGAGAGTGGATATAGACTTTCACACACACACACACACACACACACACACACACACACACACACACACACACACCTCCACTCTGCAGAGAAAGCTTCTTTGTTGGTTTCAGGTCTAAATGTAGCAGCTTGGTGCTGATTTCTTGTAAATGTGAAGCTTAAAGGAACAAATGTCCCTGAACTCCACTTTGAGAAACATTTAAAGGAGTTTTACAGGAGGTCTGGTTCGTGATAAACACACGAGTGAAATGTTTCTTTTGGTTAAATGTCATATTTTTGGATTATGGTCTGTAAAATGGCGAATTGTCCTTTTTGTACAAATGAAACGAACGAGATGTAACGTGTTGATTGAGCTTTCGAGTCACCTGCCAGGCTGCCTGTTTGTATGCTAAGCTAAGCTAACCAGCTGTTAGTTGTAGCCTTATATATAATGGACAGAAAGCAAAAAGCTTATATCCCAACATGTCAAATATTTCTTAAAGGGTTAGTTCACAAAAACCACAACAAAACAAACATCGAGGCCTCAGCGTAGCGGTCGTTTTGGTTCTGCCAAGCTTTTGAGGTGACTGACGCCAACACGATACAAGAGAAGTTCATGTAAAATTGCTAAAGAAAGAACTTGAAACTCAGTGACACACACACACACACACACACTCTGACACACACACACTCTGACACACACCTCTTTGTTTCCTCGTCACCACCAGGAGTCCTGTTGTCTCACAGCAGACGTTCATAATGTCGCTGGTGTCTTTGTTTTCTGCTGCTGAACTGTGTTTGATGTGGAGAATTCAATCACACACACACACACACACACACCTCTGTTGTCTGGATGGAGATGCAGCAGACATGACGCAGAGTTACAGACGGACGCTCTTCACTAAATACTTGGTTAATGATCTGACGGTGACGCAGAGAGAGACAGACAAAACCCCAAACGTCTAAATTTAAACCTGCACTCCAACTTCCCAACACACACACACACACACACACACACACACACTGGTGTTGAACCGTGTGTGTGGTTATGGTTTACTGAGAGTTGTTCACTCCTGCAGCTCTGCTCTGCTCCTGGTTATTGAACCTCTCGTATGTTTTGGCTCCGACAGAATGTTTCCACACGAGCTTCACGTAGAAACCAAAAGTCTTTTGTTGCTGATTTAGTTTAAATTTGATTAAACTTTATTGTCCTACAAGTGGTGAGACAATGAGATGTTTAGCATCCAACCAGCCGTGCAGCGTAATATTATATTACATATTATACATATTCTAATATAAACTGTATTTAAATTGTAAACGAATCACCGAATCATTCGGTCGGTGTTTATTTAAAGTAAATAGAAATCCAGGTCGACGTCGTCGTTGTCTTGTTTTGTTCAGAACTCCAATAAGTAAAAGTTGCTCTCTGATAAAACAAAGACGCAGCGGAGCTTCTCCCTTCAGTCAAACGTTAGAACGTGTTTAACTTGACAACGTGGCGTCCCCTCGGGCGCCAGCGTTCTGTTCGTCTGTTGACTTTGTTGTCGTCTCGACGACGAGCTTCATGTTTTACAGAAAAACACTTTTAATTTTATTTACATAAAAAAACAAACTGACCAAAAAATATTTCAATTAAAAATTATACAAAATGACACAAACAACAACGCTCCACCTTCCTCTTCCTCCTCTTCTTTTTCTTTTTTCTCCTCCTCTTCATCTTCCTCACCTACCTTTTCATCTTCTTCTTCATTTTCCTCCACTAAATCCTCTTCCTCCTCTACATCTTATTCTTCCTCCACCTCTCTCCTCCTCTTCCTCACCACATGGCCATGTTTCTGGTTTGATGACATCACAGCCTGGGAACCAGCAGGATGAGGTCACACAAGGCTAAACGCTGCAGCGTGTTTGTCAGTGTGTGTGTGTCCTGTTTATGCATGCAGACGTAATGCCAGATGTGTGTGTGTGTGTGTGTGTGTGTGTGTGTGTGTGTGTGGTAATGATAGAGCAGCACTGTGCTGGTTACTCGGCTCTCTTGTGGTTCTCATGTTTCTTCTGCAGTTTGTTCGTATCAAACTTATGTCTCCCGAGTGGAAACGGGTTCATTTGTCTCGTGCAGTGATGGAACGCTTTGGACCGCTCCGTCCTCCGCGCGGCTTCATACCAAGAGTTTACAGATCGCCTTTTAGCGTCGGTCAGCTCTCCTCATCTCGTCCCGTGAGGAGTACAATGTGACTCCTCCTGCGACTCAGCTGTTGTTCATGTCCGTCCTGATGACCCCTTGAGATGCACATCTTGTTTTCAAGGTGCTCCACAACAACGTGTGTGGGCAACATCTCTGCTGCTGATCGAGTGCGTCCAGCAGATTGTAGACGCACTCGTCCCTCATTGACCAACTCAAAGACATTAAAAGCCGCTTGCCTCTCAGTCTGTAATCTGTTTCTTTTCAGTGGGATCAACCCTCTGAGCTGCTGGGGCGTGACTCATGTGACTCTTAATAAGCGGTGCCGTTATAACAGCAATGCATCATGGGGTGATGTCATCAGTGGGTGCTTCAGTTTGGGAGTGCCGACATGATGCGATGGGGGAAGACTGTGGACTCTTCTCGTTAGACCGTGGAAGTCGTTTCTTTAAGTGATCAATCATTTGACAACAGCTTAAAGTTACGCTGGAGGCCTAAAGGGTCAGTGCACTCAAAATATTGCAAGGGTGGTACCTTCATCCCGTTACTCATCGTGATCCACAGAACATGGTGGTACCTTCATCCCGTTACTCATCGTGATCCACAGAACATGCTGGTACCTTCATCCCGTTACTCATCGTGATCCACAGAACATGCTGGTACCTTCATCCCGTTACTCATCGTGATCCACAGAACATGCTGGTACCTTCATCCCGTTACTCATCGTGATCCACAGAACATGGTGGTACCTTCATTCCCGTTACTCATCGTGATCCACAGAACATGGCTGGTACCTTCATCCCGTTACTCATCGTGATCAACAGAACATGATGGTACCTTCATCCCGTTACTCATCGTGATCCACAGAACATTGTGGTACCTTCATCCCGTTACTCATCGTATCCACAGACATGCTGGTACCTTCATCCCGTTACTCATCGTGATCCACAGAACATGGTGGTACTTCATCCCGTTTAGCATCCAGTGAACACAGAACAGAACCATGCTGGTCCTTCATCACGTTACTCATCGTGATCCACAGAACATGTGGTACCTTCATACCCGTTACTCATCGTGATCCACAGAACATGCTGTGGTACCTTCATCCCGTTACTCATCGTGATCCACAGAACATGGTGGTACCTTCATCCCGTTACTCATCGTGATCCACAGAACATGGTGGTACCTTCATTCCCGTTACTCATCGTGATCCACAGAACATGGTGGTACCTTCATCCCGTTACTCATCGTGATCCACAGAACATGGTGGTACCTTCATCCCGTTACTCATCGTGATCCACAGAACATGGCTGGTACCTTCATCCCGTTACTCATCGTGATCCACAGAACATGCTGGTACCTTTCATCCCGTTACTCATCGTGATCCACAGAACATGCTGGTACCTTCATCCCGTTACTCATCGTGATCCACAGAACATGGTGGTACCTTCATCCCGTTACTCATCGTGATCCACAGAACATGGTGGTACCTTCATCCCGTTACTCATCGTGATCCACAGAACACGCTGTCGACTGTTTTCACAGGAACTAACAGCGACATTGTGAACCCACAAACCAGCAGCAGAAGTTCCTCATGTTGGGAAATGTAACGAGCCGTTTGTTCCTGTTTCCAGTCTTTGTGCTAAGCTAAGCTAACTGGCTTGTTTGTAGCCTGTAGTTGAGAGTTGTGTGTGTTTTTCTCGTGTAACTGAGATCCTGCAGAAAGTGAATAAATATAAATCTTAAAATGCATCATTTTGTTTCCCTATCGAACATCTTATAATGAGAAGTTACAACACGAAGGGGACAGTCATGGGCAGGACATTGATCGAGTTAGAAAAAAGGGTGAGTGGGCATAACATCCTTGGAGATTAACATTTAATCCAAGTGTGTGTGTGTGGTTCGTTCTTTGCCATCATCCATTGGGCCATTGCAGGGAAAGTGTGTGTGTGGTTGGTTCGTTATTCTTTTGCCATCATCCATTGGGTCATTGCAGGGAAAGTGGGTGTTGAAATGTGTGGTGTTGATGTGTGTGTGTGGGTGTTGAAATGGATGGGTGGAGTTATGATCTCACCGTTGAGGAATCACACACACACACACACACACACACACACACAGTAGCTCCACATCCTGTTTACCACTGCAGGTACCTCCTGTCCCTTTTTAAATGGCATTTCCACCTAAAGTCACTTCCCCCCCGGACTGTTGGAGAGTTCTGAATGACGCGTGTGTAACAACTATCACTGATGTATCGAACTCTTCTCAAAACCTTAAAGAATCAGAGATTACATTTGAGCCTACGAACTGTGAACTTAATCCTGGTGCATGTTTGTTCTTCATCTTCCAGGCAGCCGTATTCATGGTATACATTCACTTCTTACACTCTTTAAACTTGCTTGACTTGTAATCCACCGCCGTGAACATCAGGTCTGCGTTTGGATGATCTACAGAATCTCGACGGTGCTGAACTTTATGGCTTGTGACCCTTTTTTAAAGGAACCAGTCTGACCGGAGTCTGATCTGCACATCTCAAGGATCTGCTCCTTTTCATATTGTATGCAAATGAATGGAAACTATTTGCTGCCTGGGAGGAAGAATGCATCCAGCATTCTGCACTTACATTTGTCAGCAGTCATTTAAAGTATACAGAATTTGTAATTAAGAAGAAAAACACTTTTATATTAAGATAGTCGGTTTGTTTTATTCATTTTGATCATCTGCGGAAGATAGCTGGCGAACACGGTGGAGCATTTAGCAGCTAAAGAGACGATATTGTACGTGTTGTTGGTGGTGGAGACCAAACACGGAGCTGAAAGAGAGAATATGGACTGTATGTCTGGAGGACAGTTGCTCTGTAACAGCTGGATGTTTACATCAACAGCTGTTTACGAGCAAGTTCAACATATAAACTGGAAAGGTGACGACGCTGCTGATTTAATTGATCGAACCAGTCGTTAAGTTTCCCGGTATAATAAAAAGTTCTGTGTATCTATAATGTAAGAAATGCCTGCGAGTTCCAGCACATTTTAGATTCACCTATCGTGTGAGGTTTTATTACATGTTGGTGACTCAACAATGTACGGGACGGTGTGATGATCCGCCGCGGGCGTCGACTGATCTGCACCATTCAGCTGTAAATTGATGGGTAGGAGTGTGTGTGTGTGTGTGTGTGTGTGTGTGTGTCGCAGATGTCTTCGTGTGGAGGAACAGCTGGTGTAGGTGATCCATGTTTGGGATAACAAAACTCACAGGGAAATGTTTTATGTTGCGATGCACATTTGGGAAGTAATGGTCCCTAACATTCAGTAATTGTCGTTTACTTCTTTAATTGTGATTATTGTAAAGTTGCTTTTCATTTTAATTCAGTGGCATTAAAGAAGTATTAAAAGTCTTACACTTTAATTGCCGTAAGTTGTAGGAACGTCCAAGAGGACGGTTTACACTGAGCAGCACGGGATAAAGTCACAAACCAGTTGTTTGTAAGATAAAATAATATGTAAAATAAACGTTTGCAATAAATATTAATATACGAAAAAATAAATACAATAAGAAGACGACAAACTGCTGTGAAGGAATATGTACGTTATATCTGAAAGTGGAACCGCTGTGGAGGAATTGTGCAGAAATGTAATTGCAGTACCGTTACAAAGTCATCAGGTCTGAAGTTATTAGTCTTACTGGATGCAACACACACACACACACACACACACACACACACACACACACACACACACACACACACACACACACACACACACACAGCAGGTATGTAGTTCTGCTGCTGGCTCATTATGTAACTTCCTGTCCCAGAGAGGGTGTGCCACGCTGATAAGAGGCATTTTGTTCCAACCCAATTCACCTTTCACACACACACACACACACACACACACACTCTTTATCTCTGTTTCTACTTGTACACGCTCTTTGTCTCTCGCAGTGCAAACTTAAACCCTCCCCGCCCCCACGTCTCCATTAGTGTCCTTGTTGCCGTGGTATTGTTGTGTTTCCATAGTGACGGGTCAACAGATCAGCAGGTATCCGCAGCGACGTCTGTCTGACGCAGAGCCGGGCTGAATTAAACGGGGGGGCTTTTTTGTGAATGGCGTTGTGGACAGATAAATCTCTGAGCAGAACCTCTGAGCAGAACCTCTGAGCTGAACCTCTGAGCTGAACCTCTGAGCTGAACCTCTGAGCAGAACCTCTGAGCAGAACCTCTGAGCAGAACCTCTGAGCAGAACCTCTGAGCTGAACCTCTGAGCAGAACCTCTGAGCAGAACCTCTGAGCTGAACCTCTGAGCAGAACCTCTGAGCTGAACCTCTGAGCTGAACCTCTGAGCAGAACCTCTGAGAACCTCTGAGCAGAACCTCTGAGCAGAACCTCTGAGCTGAACCTCTGAGCTGAACCTCTGAGCAGAACCTCTGAGCGCCCTGCTGCTCCAACACATCTACACTGAAGCGTGTTGTTTCCTCACGCCTGATTTAAACACTGAAACCTGATGAACTGTGCAAATAAACTTTGGATTTTAATGGATACTGATCCAGTAAAATATGCCCAGACGGGCACCAACACTCTGGACAGTTGTAGTCCGTCAGTGTTGGGGGGGGGGGGGTCCAGTACTTTCTCCTTTTAGCACAATTGTGTTGAACAAGGCCAGTAAACTCCTTTAAGTCATGAAGGATATGATGGTGTGTGTGTGTGTGTGTGTGTGTGTGTGTGTGTGTGTGGTTGTTCACTTTGAGTTCTGAGATTATTAGAGACTTTAAGCAGCAGGAAACAATAAAGCAGATTATTTGAGCTGGTTAAACCCTCTATAACACACACACACACACACACACACACACACAACACACACACATCCCGAGAGGTCGATTCTGTGGATTCCACAAATACTTTGGTGTGTTTCTGTTGTTTTGCTCTTCGATCAGTGTTTTGACTCGCTGCATTTTCTTTCCCTAATCCCCCCCCCCACACACACACACACACACACTCTCTCCCCCCCCCCTTTGTCTCTGTCATACTGTCGACCTTTATATGAACAATAGGCTACCATGGCGATAGCCTCGTTACTCACAAAACTGTGTCGGCAAGGACACACTCACCACTCACACACACACACACACACACACACACACACACACACACACACACACACACACACACAGTGTTTAGTTCCCAATCTGATGTTCTGAATTTAGTTTTGAATGAAATTAAAGCAAAATAATAATAATTTAAGGTAAAAAGAAAGTAACATTTCACCTGTTTTAATAACGTGGGTAAGTAAAAGCATGACATCACCGGGACTGAAGCGTGTTTCACAACGCTGGTGTCACAAATGATTAACAGGAAAGTGGGAACAAAACATGCATAATACATAAGATTCTTATCTTCTAACTTCCAAAATCGATTTTGAAAGGAATGGTGAGATACAGAGAGACTCGCACCTCTAGCTGTGTGTGTGTGTGTGTGTGTGTGTGTGTGTGTGTGATCAGCCCGACTGCAGACCCCTCTCCCGACCCCGAGGTGTGACACATCGCTCTCATCTCTTCTACATTAAAACGGTGGAACAAGTCTCATTGTTAAAACCCAGAGACATGTGCAACTGGTGACACTGGGTCAAAAATAGAAATTGCTTTGGTTTAATGGGCCAAAAGGTGAGAAGCCTCTGCACCGGGGGGGGGGGGGGGGGGGGAGGAAGTGAGGAAATGTGTTTAGTTGAGCCGACTGTTACCAATTTAGAGATCACTTCATGTCCTTCTCCTTAACTAAACAACACGGCACAGCTTTAACGGCTTGTTAGTTCTTCACCTGGTTCAAATAAAGTGCCTCATTTGGTGTGACTGATCTGTGTTAAGCTGAGTGTGTGTGTGTGTGTGGGGGGGGGGGGTAAAGGCCGCTGACTAGTGCTGCTCACTGACGGGATGTTTGCTGGAGAGGCGGCTGGTAGTGACACACACTCACACAGGTGTGGCAGGTCGACCTTGCAGGGAAAAAGAAAAGTTGGAAGAAAGTGTGTGTGTGTGTGTGTGTGTGTGTGAGAGAAATGGGACAAAGAGTTAGAGCAGGGCAAGAAGTTAAAATAGACAAAGAAACAGACAGAAACACAAAGAGATAAATGAGTGAGTCTGGAAAAACAGAGATTAGGAATGTAGGAAGATGTCGCAACCTCGTGTGTGTGTGTGTGTGTGTGTGTGGGGTTGTGTCACCCGTGAGTGAGGCAGCCGTCTCCCAGAGCTCCACCTAAATCTGAGTTGCTGCAACATGTTTTTGGCCACAGCTGGTCTGCTGACAGTGAAGCAGAGCTGCAGATTCACCAGGTGGATCACAGGACTTATCTCACACACACACACACACACACACACACACACACACACACACACACACACACACACACACACACACACACACACACACACACACACACACACACACACACACACACTCGCAGAGTGTCGAAAGTCAGCTTGCAGTTGCATAATCGAGCAGAAACAAACATATTTGGTAACTGTGTCGGAGTGAAGGCTCGAGAGGAGATCGTTTCCTGATGAGTGAAGTTACAGAACTATATTCTAAGGAAACGGAAGCATCCCTAACCTCCGCTCATATCTGACCATTTATTAAATATAATGTTAGGATTTAATTCTGCAATATGGAAATCAAACTCAACACAATGAAGCATATAATAATCTGTGATGTACCTTTCTTTAGTCCTTGACGTGTATAAAGATGATTATAAATGACTGGAATGTTTTGTCTGCTTCACTCTGAACTCTGTGCTGCAGCCAGAGATTAGTGTGTGTGTGTGTGTGTGTGCTGGTGTGAGGTACCAGCTGGTACAGTGAGGTCTGATTAATGAGTAACATTACCCTGCAGCACTCTGTTCTGCTCTGCTAAAAGAAGAAAGAGTAAAACCTTAATATTCAGATCAGGTGTCTGCAGTGTACGGACTTTAGGAACACGTTAATCTTATTTCTTCTTCTTTCGTTGTTTTGATTTCATTTAGTTTGAATGTGTTTCCTAACCTTCCAGGCGGCCATTGATTAGTTTTAATTTCAACATGGTTGGAAAGTGTGTGAGTTTAAATGTTTTCTTATAGTTAGTGATGATCTGAGTCACGTGTTCCTGGATTGGCTCTTAACTTCTGGTTTGGGAATTGGACCTCGCCAAAGCTTTCCGGGGGGTCGCGAGGCCGTCTGCGTTTTAAGGGTGTAACAAAAAACACATAAAGATACCAACTGTTTAATTTAAATCTCACAGGATAAAGATAAAGGTGAAGATCAAGAAAGAATTCTATTAATATGTAATGTTTGAATAATAAGATACAAAAAACTAAAGAGTTGTATTAAAACTTAAAATAAGAGAAACTCGTCTGCAGAATGATTTCCCTCAGAACGTGAATCTGACCTCAGGTCTGTCTGCTTCTCCCCTTCAGACTCTAAAGCCATCGTGGATGGGAACCTGAAGCTGATTCTGGGTCTGGTCTGGACTCTGATTCTGCACTACTCCATCTCCATGCCAGTCTGGGAGGGCGAGGAAGAGGAGGTAACCATCCAGCTCTTTATTAACCCGTGACATGTGCATTAAAGGTCGTGTGTGGGGTCTGCAGAAAACGTTACTTTTAGCATCTTTTTAAGAGATAAAACCTGACGATTAATTCTTGTTAGAAAGCTGACTGACGAGGGGGGGGGGGCTTGTTGTTACAGGCAGAGTCAAAGACGCCGAAGCAGCGTCTGCTGGGATGGATCCAAAACAAAGTCCCTGATGTGACGATCAACAACTTCAGCAAGGACTGGAAGGACGGCAAGGCTCTGGGAGCACTGGTGGACAGCTGTGCACCAGGTGTGTGTGTGTGTGTGTGTGTGTGTGTGTGTGTGTTGTAGTCGCTAAACAACCCTGAATTAAGTACGTGAAAGTTGTGTGTGTGTGTTTAACCTACCAAGCGTAACTCTTCTTGGTGATTTAGTCTTTTATCTCCTGTATCTGGACAACCAGACACTTCAAGTGTGTGTGTGTGTGTAAATATATAGTCTTGTAGTTTTAAAAAATATTATTATTATAATTGTTATTATTAGTAGTATTAGTCATTTGTTTATATTATTATTATTAATAATATTTTAGTTTTAGTTCTGGACTGTTTAAGGTCATTGATTGTGTTGCGATACGATGGAAACATGTGACGAATGATAAAAACAAACACACGAGGCTGTAAAGCTGAGCGTGCGAGTCCAGAGGTGCATTTAGTCACGTATGGTGTTTCCAGTATCGATCTGTAAATGGTTGTAATCTCTTCCCAGCAGAGCTCACGCTGTTCGTCTGTAAGTTGTTGAGGTTGACAGGTTTGTTGTGTGTGTGTGTGTGTGTGTGTGTGTGTGGTTTGCAGGCCTGTGTCCAGACTGGGAGACCTGGGATCCAGTGAAACCAGTGGAGAATGCCACTGAAGCCATGCAGCTGGCTGATGTCTGGCTGGGCATCCCGCAGGTGAGAGTCCCTCTGAGGCTGCATCACCTGTTTCTTCAGTGTCACCTTTAATGTCTTCCTCCACAATATCTTTATTTCCATTTTTAACACCATGGGGTGCAGACTTTTACATTCAATCGAGCTTTATTTACAGAGCACCTGGTCTTCGTTTGAACTGTACGTATAATTAAAATGGCCACTACTAATAAAAGTATTTAAAATCTATTCTGAAGCAGACAGGTAGCCAGTGCAGAGACTTTAAGAATATTATTCATATAATATATAATAAAATTGCTAAATTGACACAAAACAAAGAAAGAGATAATTATTATTATTAATATTATTATTTATTTTTGTATTTTAATGCTTTGGCAACCTTGTTTCTCGAAACTTAGAATTAAATTTAATTGGAAGAAAGAAACCTCAAAACAAGAACGCTCCTGTTTTAATAATAATAAACACAATTGAGTATATTAATTGCAATAAATGTGAAATAGAAGAAAATGAAAACGGCATTGTTCATCAAAAGGAGTCATTCACTTGATCATCTGTTGAATTTAAATCCTTCATTTCATGAATAATCGTCCTCCATGTATTCTCATGTCCCTGCAGCTCCTTCACAATAAAAGCCCTCCATCCACCAGGTGTGAACGAGGCGTGTCTGAAGCAGCTGCAGGGGATAAAGCAGACATTAAGTGTGTGTCGTAGCCTGGACTGCTAACAATGCTAACGTCTAATACAGTTAGCATCTTATAACACAAACGTCACATTTGCTCTGCGTCGTGCAGCTCAATACACAACACAATTAGCTGTGCTGTGATTTTCCTCCCTGAGGTCAAAGGTCGCTGGCAGCATCTCACACAGACGCTGTTTGGTTTCCTGATTGTTCGCAGCAAAGGAAACTCTCTGAACCTCAGTTTGTTTTTTACACACTTTTGTTTGAAGGCCAGAGGACGCAACCCGAGCTGAAACAGAAGTGTAACAAACGACTGTTCCCGGGAAATCACTTCAAAGTATTTATGTCATTGAATCGTCGGTTAGAGGTTCATCTAAAGTTTACAGATGTTAGAGCTCATTGTAGTCCTGACGCTTCAGTGTGAAGAACAACCTCAGCAGTTATTATGAAGAAGCTGAAGACTTCTGGTTTCATTCATTATGTTCTGCTTCCTGTCGGTCAGCTGACACCCACAGGAAGTCTCCTCCAGAAACAACAGAGCTGACAGACTTCAGTGTCACACCCATGACGTTATGTTAGGCACTTCCTTCCATCTGTGCTTCCACTACAGAGAGTTGATTCAACGTGTGGAAGCTGTGAAGCTGAATGACGTGTGGGGAAATGTTGAGCATGACGTGATCAGAAAGAAACGTGTTTGTAATTGACGCCGGTGTGACACAAAGTTCAGGACATCCCGTCCACAGACGGGTCTGTTCCAATGAAGGGGATCTTAAAGGGGAACGTTTCAGACTCATAGAACCACTGACGATCTTAATAATGTTACCGACACCAGAGAGCCACACATCTGCCTTCAGGGTTATTGAATTATGAAACAGATTTATTTACAACGTGTGTGTGTGTGTGTGTGTGTGTGTGTGTGTGTGTGTGTGTGCAGGTGATGGCTCCCGAGGAGATCATTGATCCCGCTGCGGATGAACAGTCGATAATGACGTACCTGTCTCAGTTCCCCAAAGCCAAACTGAAGCCAGGAGCTCCACTCAAACCCAAACTCAACCCCAAGAAGGCCCGCGCATACGGACCAGGTACACACACACACACACACACACACACACACACACACACACACACACACACACACACACACACACACACTATAACCTAATTTGTGCTGTGAAAAGAAACAATGTTGATGTTGAAGATGCAGCAAACAAATAAAAATAACCAATTGTTGAATGTAATCACATCATGTGTCGATTTATTCACCGTTTTTAATTCATTTTTGAAAACTGTGTGTGGGGGGGGGGGCTAATGGGAACACTGGAAACATTTATCCATAAGACAATGTTAGGAAGTGAGCAGCTGTTAGACTGAACAAAGGACTACACACACACACACACACACACACACACACACACACACACACACACACACACACACACGATAAACCTTCAAACTTGCAGCTGCGATTGTTTTTCTGTTGCTCGTTGTTTTGGGATGATAATAATAATAATAATAACTTTGTGATAAATAAATCCCTCTCAGCTTTATGAATCAAATCATTCACTTCTGTTTCGCTTCCGTTACCTGAATATCTGCTGACTTTCTTCTTCTGCAGGTATTGAACCAGCGGGGAACCGGGTGCTGCGTCCCGCTGTGTTCACGGTGGACACGTTCAGTGCAGGTCAGGGTCAGGTGACCGTCTACCTGGATCACCCGGACGGCACCAGAGAGGAGGTACTTCCTCATCCTCCACATGTTTAATGACGAGCCTGCTGGCATTTTGTATTTTGGTGTAAAACTCTTAAACATCTTTGTGTGTGTGTCGATCAGTTAAAGGCGGAGCCTAATGAGGGCAAGAAGACGTTCAGGGTCTCATATATTCCTCAAGTCATGGGACCTCACAAGGTGAAGTTATAAAGATGAATAAAGTAATAATATTAATAATATTAATGTATTTTATCTGTGAAGGAAAAGAGAAGTGCCTTTGATGTCTTTGGTTCTAAGTGTTTTTGTTTCCTAGGTGACGGTGATGTTTGCAGGCCAGCAGATTCCCAAAAGTCCATATGAGGTGGACGTGGACAAGGCGCTGGGAGACTCCTCCAAGGTCACGGTCAAAGGCCCGGGAATCGAACCTGTGGGCATCATCGCCAACAAACCGACCTACTTTGACATCTTCACTGCAGGTCAGACGCACAAACGACCTCCGAGACAGTTTTACACACAAATGTGTTTGTAATTACAATTAGATTTCAGTCCAATGAGTCATCACTGCCTGAGACAGGAAGTGACATCACTGCCTGAGACAGGAAGTGATGTCACAGACTGAACCACCTTAAAGTGTGACGCTGCAGATCAATGCGAGGCAACACATGCAGACAGCAGGTGACTCTCCTTAAAACACCCACTCCCATTGTAGTGTGTGTGTGTGTGTGTGTGTGTGTGTGTGTGTGTGTGTGTGTGTGTGTGTGCACACATACCAGAGGCATGTTGACATGAGTCAGCTTGTCAGTGTTGGGCCACGTACATTTATTGAATAAAGTTATCACGGTATTTCTTCGTTGCCTAACGGCAGGAGTTGCGTCTCTAAGATAAGATGTGTGTTTAATGTCCACGCAGCAGGAACGTGTTCTGGACTCTGTCCCGCAGCTCCGCAGAAGATCAAACACAAACATTACTGTTTGCTGTGTTGTCCTGCACCACACGCTTTGAACTCTTTATAAGCAGGAGATCTTAGAAATCTACATCTGAGTAAATATCAAAACATTTAGCCGAAAGTCAAACAGAACTTCAAGCTGTACCACATTACCCCCCCGGGTCCCTGCACATCCTTCAACAGTCATAACATTGTTAACGTTTCTCTGCAGGAGCCGGTACAGGAGACGTGACGGCCATGATCAGAGACCCTCAGGGTCAGCAGAACGTCGTGGAGGTGATGATGGAGGATAAGGGCGACAGCACATATCGCTGCACCTACCGGCCCACTCAGGCCGGCCCGCACACCGTCACCGTCACCTTCGGAGGGGCGGGAATCCCCAAGAGCCCGTTCAGCGTGGACGTGGGGCCTGGTGAGTCGTTTCAACTTCACCCCTGACAGTAAATTGTGATGGACTCATAGATGTAATGATCATGACCCCACTTTGAACACCGCGATGCGTCTCATCACCCGACGTGTTTTCTTTTGGGCTTGTGCAGCCTGCGTGCCGGGGTCGTGCAGGGCGACGGGTCGCGGCCTCCAGCCGTCGGGAATGAGGGTGAAGCAGGTCGGTGACTTCAAGGTGGACACCAAAAACGCAGGCAGTGGAGACCTGAAGGTGCTCGTCAAAGGACCCAGTGAGTGCCGTTCACACAGATGATATATACAAATGAATATTCATGCTTTCAAGAGAAACACTTGTTAAAAACATGAAATAATAAGTGTGTGTGTGTGTGTGTGTGTGTGCAGAGGGCATCGAGGAGCCGGTGAAGCAGATCTCCAGTCAGGACGGTGTGTTCTCCTATGAGTATCATCCCAACAGCCCCGGCAAATACACCATCTCCATCACCTGGGGGGGTCAGCATATCCCCAAGAGGTGAGCTGTGTGTGTGTGTGTGAGTGTTCAGAGAATTACCTCAGCACATTACCTCATCTGATGTGAATGGTTGGACCTTGAGGGGAATGAAGAGTTTCAGTGTGGTGTAGTGTTTGTCACATCTCTGTAGAGCAGATGAACCTCAGTCCAGTTCTCGTTGACTAAGTTGGGACTAAAGGCCCAGACTTTTAGTTTCAGTCGATGAAAACGGTAAATATTTTAGTTTCAGTCGATGAAAACGGTTCACCTCTTAGGCAAAATATCCCTTTTAGTTTGTTTCTCCCTGTCAACAGTTTTAGTATTTGTAGTGTCTGGAAGACCAACAACAAGAAGCCTACGAGCCACCGGGCTGCTCTACCCGGACACGCTGCCTGTAGCATAATAACAATAATTAAATAAGCGTTCGTCATACTCAAAGTGTTTATTTGAACACCACCTGGTCCATCCACAGATGGTGATCCGAATGCTCTCGAGCTTATCTCAATTATAAATTGCGTGCGAAACCCACAGTAGGCTCAGAAGTTCGCTGCACATGGAGGCTAAACATTGAGGTAAATAAACTGTGCGCCTCTTCCGGTAAACAACACACCCGTTCGGTGGTTACTGAGTCACCTATTTATGCTTTCCACATTCTCCAGATACCACTGTGCAAAAGGGGAATGACCACAAGCGAACACATACGACTTAATATACAGCTCATGCTACGCTACGCGTACAAGTACAGCGAGTTCCTGAGTTCCTGAGTGTCTGAGCAGCCGGCCCGATGGGAAGAGAAGCCGCTGATGTGGAAAATACATAATTACATGAAAACATTTCACAGAACGACAGTCGTGTCTGCACGAGGGGGGGGGGGGGGGGTCGGGTCATAATCCTGTACAGGCATCAAAGGTCGTACGGGGTCAGAAGGTTCCCACAATGAAGAAGCCGTCTTTAAGTCTTTGGGGAGGTTTTGAGAAGCTGTCCTTGAGCAGCTTTCTGTTTTATTTCATCCAGCACTGACTTGTTAGATCATCCGGCTCATGTAGCACACAGAAAACACTTTGTGTGACCTGGGGGGAGAGGGAGAGAGAGAGGGGGGGAGAGGGAGAGAGAGAGAGAGGGAGGGAGGGAGGGAGGGAGGGACGGAGAGACGGAGGGAGGGAGGGAGGGAGGGACGGAGAGACAGAGGGAGGGAGAGAGAGAGGGAGAGAGAGGGAGAGAGAGAGAGAGAGAGGAGGGAGGGAGAGAGAGAGAGGGAGGGAGGGAGGGACGGAGAGACAGAGGGAGGGAGAGACAGAGGGAGGGAGGGAGAGAGAGGGAGAGGGAGGGACGGAGAGACAGAGGGAGGGAGGGAGGGAGAGAGAGGGAGAGAGGGAGAGACAGACAGAGAGAGGGAGGGAGAGAGAGACAGGGAGGGAGGGACAGAGAGAGAGAGGGAGAGAGAGAGGGAGGGAGAGAGAGACAGGGAGGGAGGGACAGAGAGAGAGAGAGAGAGAGAGAGAGAGAGAGGGGAGAGAGGGAGGGAGAGAGAGGGAGAGGGAGGGAGAGAGAGACAGGGAGGGAGGGAGAGAGAGGGAGACAGGGAGGGAGAGAGACAGAGAGGGACAGGGAGGGAGGGAGAGAGACAGAGAGGGACAGGGAGGGAGAGAGAGAGAGACAGAGAGGGAGGGAGGGAGGGAGAGAGAGACAGAGAGAGAGAGAGGGAGGGAGGGAGGGAGAGAGACAGAGAGGGAGGGAGGGAGAGATGTGTGGTTTCTGAAAACAGTTTCAGTGGATTTTTTAAGATGTCATTTCAGCCGTGCTGCTTCAGATGCGCCGATGTTAAAATGTGGAGACTGTCAGAACTCACAGCGACAGGTAGCCCGGTGACCCGGTGACCCGGTGACCCGGTGACCTCAGCACTTTATACATTACAGTCCGGACACAAAGTTAGGGGCTGAAATCACAGATGAGGCGAAGCTGGTTTTAAACATCTGTACAGCTGATTGTTCAAAGATGCCTCTCAGGCTGTTGGCAGGGAAGTGATGTAACAGTACAACAATAATAAGAACACTTTCGATAATAAATCAGTTTGAATAATACTAATTATTATTATAATTTATATTATTATTTATCTTTTCTTATTCTCCTGCTCTCATCCACACACATGCAGTCATGCATATCGAAGGTCATATACTGTTTTTAATACGTGTACTTTCTCTTCTTCAGTCCGTTCGACGTGTCCGTGGGTCGGGAAGCGGGGTCTCAGCAGATCAGAGCCTGGGGTCCTGGTCTGGAGGGAGGCATTGTGGGTAAACCTGCTACCTTTGTAGTGGAGTCCGTCGGCACTGATGTCGGAGTGCTGGGTGAGTTTATTTATCAGGATCGATCAGATTGTATTAAACTCTGCCAACGCCCGACTTTACGTCTAATCTTTCTGCATCTTCAGGTTTTGCCATCGAGGGACCTTCTCAGGCTAGAATCGAGTGCGAGGACCAGAACGACGGCTCATGTGATGTCCGTTACTGGCCGCTGGAGGCCGGAGAATACGCCGTCCATGTGACCTGTGATGAGGAGGACATCGAACACAGCCCCTTCATGGCCTACATCGTCCCCGACAACAACGCCAGTGACGCAGATAAGGTCAGTTAGACACAGAACCAGGGTGTCGGCCAATAAAGTGCTGTGAAGGCCAACCCTGAAGTTAGCATGAGGTTAGAATTACAATATCCGTCAGATATATCTTTTTTAAATGCCTGGGATTGCCCCAGTAATAATATTAATAATAATAACAATAATATTAATATTAATAATATTATTATTATTATTAATAATATTATTAACAATGATAATAATATTAATATTTATAATAATATTATTATTAATTGTAATATTAATATTATTATTAACAATGATAATATTAATATTAATAATAATAGTATTATTATTAATATTATTATTAATAATAATAATAATAATAATAATAATAATAATAATAATAATAATAATAATAATAATAAGATATAATCTCTAATGATTATTATGGTTTGGTGGTTGTAGGTTACGGCTTCCGGGCCGGGGCTTGAGAAGACTGGCTGCCTGGTCAGCCAACCTGCCGAGTTCACTGTCAGCGCTAAGGATGCTGGGAAAGGACCTCTGAAGATCACAGCTCAGGTAATGACAGCTACACGCTACACGCTACACGCTACACGACACTATAACATTCACGAGGAGGGATCCCAGACGACTTTGTCTGCTCTCCAAACTACGTTTAGTCAACGACGCACGTGAGACGGGAGTTCTTTCCTCTGGAAGCTGTCGATGGTGTTTGTCAGATATTTAACCTGCTAGATTTATTTGAGTAAAGCTTTGACGATCTTCTTAACGGTCTCTTTCTGTCTGTCAGGATGCAGATGGACTTCCTGTGGAGGTAAAGGTGAGGAGTAAAGGTGACGGGCTGTACTCCTGCTCCTACTCGCCCACCTCCCCCCTCAAACACACCTTGGCCGTCACCTGGGGAGGAGTCAGCGTCCCCAACAGCCCCTTCAGGGTAAGCAGCCAATCACAGCCCCCTTTTAAAACGGGAAGAGATGTCCCGGCCAAACCCGAGGATCCGGTTCAGGCAGAATTTTCTAAGGTCGTCCAATCGGAAGCTTTAGTTGAGGCACGAAGCATCCAAGTCGTGCGATCAGAGTCCAAGCAAAGTTTTAATACGGCGCAGTCGACATGTAAAGATGCGAGCAGCAAAACTAAAAAGCCTCTGATCATCATCACGACGTACACGGAGGAGCGGTACAGCTCCTAGCTGCACAGGAGTAAACCTACAGAACGATCACATGTATATTACATAATGAAGTTTTAATGACTCCAGAGTTCAACATGATGGACAGATTATCCCGCTTCATCAGGCTGCAACTCATGATTCTTTTCCTCATCGATTAACAAAGTCTTTCTTTTAATATGTTACCAAACTTAATAACGTTCCACCGCAGCGTTCACACCTCGAGCAGACGAGAAGAAAGCGTTCAAAACAAAAACAATTAAATTAGAATAAAAACAAAACAAGGATAGAAATGTTTTCAGCACGAGACATTCTCTAAAACAACAAAGTGTTGTTCATACGTTTCTGTTTGCTCGTGAGATGGCGTGTTAATGTCTGACCTTCAGAGCCATGCTAGCTGTTTCCCCCTGTTTACAGTCGTTATGCTAAGCTAGGCTAACCCCGCCCTGACTCCAGCTCCGTTCTGAAAGGTGTAGGGTTTAGTGGCATCTAGAAACCTTCCGTTTCCAAGCGTGTCGGAGAACCTACGGTGGCCTTCAGGGAAACTTAGAGAGGCTCGAGCCAGAGTTCGGTTTGTCCTTTCTGAGCCACCGTAGAAACATGGCGGACTCCATGGAAGCTGCTCCATATGTAGATATGAAGGGCTCTTTCTAAGGTAACGGATTAGAGTTATGAGTTTTATATTCCCTTTCTGCTAATAGATCTTATTATTATCTTATCACGTGTTTATTTCCTAAATCTCTGAACTGCAAACTTGATTTCATTTGAATCTTCTGAAACACGAACTCTTCGTTAACATCTTAAAAATGTTTTTGTTGTTGTTGACATTGAAAACATTCCTGCCCACGTCTGCATACGATCAGAAGCTTACTAACCGTTTTGTATTTTGATTTCTTGTCACGATTGTTATGTTCTGGTTGACCCCCCCCCCCTCTGTTTGTTTTAACAACCTTCGTTTGTCTTTCACACTTTGAACCTCTCGTCACAACTTTAACTGAAGTGGTTTTGATGTAGACGTCACTGCAGATGATTTCACCGTCCCGTCACTGTAACTCTCTTTGCTTATTGTATTTTCTTTTAACACTTTTTTATTTGGTTGACTCCAGAACTTCACTAACCTGAACCTCTGACCCGTGAAACCAGCGAAGAGCTTTTCTGTTTTGATTGGCAACAACCTGAGAACTTACATTATAGATGAAGTAATGCTGAAACTATCAATATCTATTATGTAATTATATTTACTTAAATGTTGATTATCGAAGTTATAATTATGTTGACATGTGACGGGTTCAGAGAAGTGAAGCTCTGCTGTCTGCGCGCGATTTAAATGTCTTTATGAAGTAAATCTTGTTCCTGTTGAATGAAAACTTTTTCACTTGTGTTTAAATACATGAAGGAAAAATATCATCTCTTAGAATTTAGTTTTATTGACCAATGCAGCTTCCAAACATGAATTTATTATGTCATTAATGACGGTATGATGAAGGAATGTTTGATCATCTGATTTAATTCATTCGTACTCAGTGAAAAGGTTTTCATTCGACAGCTGATGTGCACTAATCGGCCTTCTTTGCTCTGTAACCACCTTTTACATTTGATTAAATCACAGTTTGAGAGATTCTGTTGCACTTATGAGGTTTTTGACTTTGTTTATCAGCTGTCTTTTCTCTCGGTTGTTTTAAAGTTTTAACCCGCAGGACAAATACGTCTCATGAGACACTTCCTTAGATTTGTCTGGATGTGCGTTTTGTTCTCTTAAGGAATTCATGGCAATGCCAACAGACCTCAGGAGTTGGCAAAGACTTTCCTTTCTTATTGTTGAGAACTCAGAGGTACAAAGTTAAAGTTAGACGGTGGATGCCGTTTGGAAGAGACTTTGCGACGGGACCAGGAGTGTTCGACTGCTTCTTCCTATTTGTTCAGAGCTGTTTTTAGCTTTCATAGTAAAAAAACAAAAACATTGTTTTGCCGTTTCTTCTGGCTCAGATGAAAGTATTTGTGCTGGTCCACAAATCATTTCAACGGGCCGGAGACGTTTGTACTCGTCTAAAAGTATTATTCCAAAGTTTTGGAGCTGATGTCACCGTGATGAATCGGCAGGCTTGTTGCGAGTTGCAGCAGCCTGCAGGCATCGACTGCACCTTTCTCTAACTTTACTGTTGACACAGTCGATGGATAGAAAGTAAACAGTCACACCCAGCGCTCAGCGCTGCTGGGAACACCTTTTCATTAAAGTGAGAAGATCGAGAAGGCAGCGCGGAAGAAAGGTTGGAAACCTGAGTTGACCCCGACTGTGACGCGTAGCTGCAGTTTTTGTGAAAACAGAATATTTATCTTTGCAGACGAGGGCTTGATTTTAATCTTGTGATGGCGGGAAATTGTAAAATTAACTATCAACTTCAGTTGTAAACACCTGAAGCAAAATGGTCAGTCTCACCTGCAATGATTACAGACGTTAAGGAACCAAATGGAATCGAGGTCAACTCAATCTGTTGACTCTGAAACATGCAACTGAAGAGTCCTGACCTGCAGTCAGCTGTGAGACAGGAGTCAATGCTACCAACAGTCTCTACAACAAACCGAGATATATTAGCTTGGGCGCTAACCGAACAATGGCGGCTATAGTGGCGAACGACTGTGGACTTTAAATCTACATCTTCAATGGGCAGATCATGGATGTTTGAATCCTCTGTTATGTTGAAGTCTTCGTTTGAAAACAGACGGCTGATAAACAAACTTGCTGCTTCTAAGCTTTACAAGTTCGATAAACGCTTTGTGCTTTTCAGACTGGCTTCAAGTTTTTATGTTTTAGTTGAATGTTGACTTTCGTGTAATCATTTTATTTTGAAATGAAATCATTTAGAAAGATTCTTTTATTCCTGAATTTGTTTTCCGAAGGTTAATTTAGTCGATAAAGTTTGACGCATGCAAACATGCATTGCATGTATTCTTTAAATGATTTCTTTTTGTCTAACAGTGAATCTGTAACTAACATGTTGACTCACTTTAATCACCAGCTGTACTAAAACCCAACATCGTTTCTCTCCACTTAAATCGCAGCTGGAAGTTAGTTTGGTTTTAAAAATAAATTCTGACACTTCATTTAAATGTTTGACTGTGTTTTGTTCATTTGCTTTAGAGATTATAAGTGACTACATCGCTCACTAACAGAAGAGACTTTCACTAAACATACACGACACCATAAACATCTCTGCACATAAAACATTATGTAGCTGTGAAAGTAAGTGGTTGTTATGTGTTGTATAAATGTGCTTTACATGAGCAGGTATAAAAGACACAACTGTTGAAACATTGAAATGCTTTTAGTGTTCTGGTTTATGAACCATGCTTTCTTATAAACCGTTATTTTAGAGGTTAAATCTTAACAGTGTAAATAATAGATGTGATTTGCTTCGACTTCATTCACAGAATGCTTTCGGCCGCTTGAGGTCAAGTTTGACAATCAAACATCAAATCTTTACTGCAGCCTGTGAAGCGGAGAGTAGAAACTAAAGAAGAATCTGTTCGCTTAGAACTTTTTAAATCTAAAGTTCTGATGAACAAATTATTTAAATGTTACATTTAGGAACCGTATATTTTCAAAGTACCCTAACCCTGGTACCACTTTCAGGGTCTATAGAAACGCATATAAGTTTTGTCTGGAAACTCCTGTCCACAGTTTAGATAATTACCATTAAATAAAATGCTGTTATGTAAAATTTCAATATTTATAAAGTTTAGTGAAAGTGAGCCATAAACAACCTACAACATAACATATTTCAAAATGTGTGATATACAAAGTAAGTAATGTATAAAGAGGGAAAAGTAGGGGATCCACGATGGAGCCCTGTGGCACTCCATATCAAGTTAGTTTCTAATGATAAAACCAACAAAAACAACTGCTGTGCTGTTTATAACTTTGCATGACCTGTGGGGAAATCTCTTTAAATAACCTTTTAAAAAAGTGATGTAATTTCCTGTTGTGGTGCATTATAGGTGAACGTGGGTAAAGGCAGCCACCCCAAGATGGTGAAGGTGTTCGGCCCTGGAGTGGAGAGAACTGGGCTGAAGGCCAACGAGCCAACACACTTCACTGTGGACTGTTCAGGAGCTGGAGACGGTAAGAGCAACACACACACACACACACACACACTCACTCACACTCACACTCACAAAGAGTGTGTTAATTAAGACAGGATATCCCCCACATAGTTTTATTTGGTGTTACAGCAGTTTCCATCTGTGTCAGAACAACACGCATTTAAATGGGCAAACAAACATTGACTGTTATAATGTAGTCGGTGACACACACACACACACACACACACACACACACACACACACACACGTACACGTTTCCTCCTCAAGGCAGAAACATCCTGACGGGAAATTCATCTCTCTGAGACCACACTCCCACAAGCTCGCGCTTCATCATCTACCTGCACAAACCAAGAACAGAAATGTAGAGCAGCTCAACAATCCCTTTGTATCTTGCACATTCCTCCTTCACATATTAATGCATTCAAACCTGGACACAAGTTTTAGCTGTTTTAAGATAATACATTGCAGCCATGCATAATTTGTAAACCTGTAGTTTCATACTAACTGTTTTAATGTCTTTACGGAACGTAATGGATAAAGCTTTAGTTTTTAATTCAAAGAACTGGCATTGAACTTGAACCAAAGTCACTGTACGTATAATTTACTCACGTAAAACGTGGATTAGACTGTAAATTACTTATTAAACTCAGATTTCTAATTAAGCATCTCGAGGTGCTGCTTCAAATATCTTTCAGACACATTTCATTGATGTTCTCGACACAACAGTGTGTCGGCGTTTCAAAACGTCGATTGAATCTTTGCAAATGACCGCCGTGGAATAATTACTTCTCCACTATTTATCCCTGTTTGCAGTATGTTCCCAATAGAGCTGCAGTGATCAGTCGATATTATCCAAAAATAATAGGCAACTATTTTGTTGATCAACTCATTGTTACAGTAATTGTTCCTGCAAAGAATTCATAAAATGCTGTTTCCAGCCTCATAAATATGGAGAGTTCCTGCTTTTCTCCATTTTATATCATAATAAACGGAATATCTCTGGGTTTGAACTGACAAGACATTTAAAGACACCACCTTGGACGTTTTTCACTGTTTTCTGACATTTTATAGACCATTTGATTAATCGTTTCTAAAATGAATCGTTAGGACACTTACAGAGCTACAGTACATGCACTACATGTATCCTGCTCTATCGCCTGCTTGTAGCTCCACATAAAGTTGCATATTTAACTATTTTATTGTATAAATGAGCGTCCGTTAGTCTGGGCATTCTGCTTTACTTTTGATACTTAAAGTACTTTGTGTTGATAATACTTCTGTATTTCTTAAGTTAGTCTTTAAAAGCAGGAGTCTTCGTTGTAGTAGAGTACTGCTAGTTTTTCTTAAATAAAAGATCATAAATACTTCCACCACTGATTGTTACTCACTGAATTATTAAGAGGCTCATGCAGGATCTAACGATCTAAATGGTAAAACATTACGTCACCTGATGTACGATGTGAACACACCGATCAACTCCTCCTGGGCGACCGAGACGTGGAGAAGCTGAAGTCTTTAGATTGTTTGAAGAATCTGACCTGCTTCTGTTCGACACAGTTTACTGCTTCATTCCTCTCATGCTTTGAATTCCTTTGCTGTGATTGACGGCTCAGTTCGGCTGCAGGAAGGTCTTTGATTGTGCTGCCTGCTTTGTTCATTGTTTACGTTGGAAAGTCTACGACAGTCTTAACATCCTGGGGCCAAATGTTTCTGACATGAGTTAATACAATGAATGAAAAGCTGTTAACAGAATCCATCTACGCCCCCTTGTGGCGGTCAGTGTCACCTGAAAGAAAGAGAATAACATAAGAGAACTTTATTAATCCCGAAGGAAATGCTTGTGCAAGAGATTGGTAATAGAATTACAACAATATAATACAGAGTAATGCATATATTGTATAATAAGTAATACTAACACCAGTGTAACATATAATATCAATAAGAGTAAGATACATTTAGTCAAATAGAAAAGATAATGCTGCACATTAAGAAAGCGGTTTAGAATAAATAAATGCTTTCTAATTCATAAATCTAGCGCTCCGTCAAAGATCTGGCAACTCTGCTATTCTGTTCTGTGTAGTTAAAATTGAGTGCGTGTGTGTGTGTGTGTGTGTGTGTGTTCATCCAGGTGATGTCAGCGTGGGCATTAAGTGTGACGCCAAAATGGTCGGTGACAAAGAGGCCGATGTGGACTTTGACATCATTCCCAACGCCAACGACACGTTCACTGTCAAATACATGCCTCCTGCTGCTGGAAGACTCACCGTTAAAGTCCTGTTCACCGACAAGGTACACACACACACAGACACACACACACACACACGTACACACACACACACACACACACACACACACACACGTGCGCGCACACACAGACACAGACACACACACACACACACACACACACACACACACACGTGCGCGCACACACAGACACACACACAGACACACAGACACACACACACACACGTACACACACACAGATCTGTGAAGATGTTGGTTGTTTGTTCTGATGAATTTCATTGTGAATGTTTTCCACACAGGAAGTTCCACAAAGCCCCTTTCACGTCAAAGTCGAACCTTCTCACGATGCATCGAAGGTCAAAGCAGAAGGTCCTGGACTGGCTCGCACTGGTGAGACACACACACACACACACACTTTTAAATGTCCGTGTATTCTTACCTGAATGTTTCACTTTGAATCTGACTCTCTACCTGTGCAGGTGTGGAGAGCGGGAAGCCGACTCATTTCACAGTGTTGACCAAAGGAGCCGGTAAAGCACCGCTGGATGTTTCCTTCTCTTCTCCCGTCAATGACTTTGATATCATCGACAACTACGACTACTCCCAGACCGTCAAGTACACACCTGTACAACAGGTGCGTCAAATAAATAGCAGCACACGACATTGTAGAACAGTTACAGTGAAGAGTGTTGAATACTAAACTGTGCAATATGATTTTTACGGATGTCTCTTGTTATGCATTATTCCCTTTGCGGCTGGAACACTGCACATTTCCCCGCTGTGGGACTGATGAAGGTTTATTTCTCATCTGTGTTGTATCTGCGTGTTGCATGTGTCTGCAGGGGGAGCAGGCGATCACGGTGAAGTTTGGAGGAGATCCCATCGCCAAGAGCCCGTTTACAGTCGGCGTCGCTGCCCCGCTGGATCTCAGCAAAGTCACCGTGGATAACCTGGAGGGAAGTAAGAAATCTGTCTTTCTCTGCTTCCAACTAGCTCTTGGACATGTAGGCTGAAAAAGTGTGTGTGTGTGTGTGTGTACTCATATTTCTTATGGTTACACTCGACCTAGCCTGGCCAAGAAGTTCTTCTTAGTCATTTACATAATAAACAAATGTCTTTCAGGAGCGGAGGTCAATCAGGAGCAGCAGTTTCTGGTGGACACAAAGGGAGCAGGAGGTCAAGGTCGTCTGGAGGTGGCAGTGGTGAGTGTTGAGATCCCTATAAGCTGATAACACTTGTTTGTGGGATCATCTTCAGTTTACAAAATGAAAGATGTAGACAATCACCAGATTTAGACTTTAAAGAGACCGTGGTGTTACTTCATTGTTCTTGTGTGTGTTTACTAGCTGAGTCCCAGCCAGCGGGCGGTGAAGTGTAAAATGGAGCCTCAGCCCAGGAAAGCAGATGTCAGTCTGGTCCGTTACACCCCCACAGAGGAGGGGGTCCACTCTGTCAACGTGTCCTACGACGGACACCCCGTCCCTGGGAGCCCCTTCCCTGTGGAGGCCCAGCTGCCTCCAGACCCGAGCAAGGTAACAGCAGCATCCACCTTAAAGACCTGTTTCATGTTTCTCTTCTAGTTGTTCCTCTCTTTATTAGTCTATTACCACGATATACTTTAATACAAAGTGTCTAACATGTATAAGAATGCATGTACATGTTTCCTCTGGCGGCACAAAGATAGATTAATATCTGAGTAGTTTACTGTATTATTGTTTATGAGTCCACGATGTATTTATGGCTCTGTGTCTGAAATCAGCAGGAAAACAAAAGAAATAACAAATTGAAACAAAAACACACAGAATTAAAATAGGTAATGATAAAAGAGCACTGAAAGCAGCTGCACGGCTCCATCCTCGTCCCCTCCAGGTGAAGGCGTTCGGTCCCGGTCTGAAGGGATGTCTGGTGGGAAACCCGGCAGAGTTCACAATCGACACCAAGGGCGCCGGCACCGGAGGTCTGGGGCTGACGGTGGAGGGGCCGACCGAGGCCAAGATCGAGTGTTCGGACAATGGCGACGGGACCTGCTCCGTCTCCTACCTGCCCACCGAGCCCGGAGACTACCTGGTTAACATCCTGTTTGAGGAGGTCCACATCCCAGGCTCGCCATTCAAAGCCGACGTCCAGATGCCCTTTGACCCCTTGAAGGTGGTGGCGTCCGGGTCGGGCCTGAAAAGAGCGAAGGTGAGCGTCTGGAGAGGAAGAAAGAAGCTAAAGATTACGCATTTTATTTTATTTTGGATCAATTCAGCAATTATGTTGTTTTGTTCCCAACTTTTCTCCACAACCTTTAATGTCAGCCTCTGACTCTCGGAGGCTCCTGGGTTCTAGGTTTCAGAGCCGCCACACCAAACTGGCATTTCTCAGAAACAACGTAAACATAATTAAAAAAGATCACGTAGAATATCCTCAATGTGTTTGATGTGGTTAAAGAGATGCATTACTTTCCCAGAGCCACAAACTGATAAATGTCTTAGGACCGACCTTTTTTCTGTATTTGATGTCTGAAGTTATGTCATAAAGTAATATCGGGCTCTCTTGGAGGCCCCCCAGTCTCAGACTTTTAAAACCCCTGACCTAGACGGACGTGAAATTGCCTGAGAAAACTTTGAAAAGTGAATATTTTTTCTGGATCCTTCTCACTCAAATAAGGAATTGTCCATTTTACAAAAGAAAGAAGTCTGATCCAGCTTGTCGTGTCTGTGCAGGTTGGAGAGACCAGTGTGGTGAATGTGGACTGTTCCCGGGCCGGACCGGGACAACTCACCCTGGAGGCCACACCGGACTCCTCGCCGACCAGCCCGACGGGGTCTGCACCGAGCTCTGGTAACACCTCCTGCTGTCACTAGTAACCGGTGTGCTCACTGTTGGCTGCACATGAGCATGCTGCTGTTTAAAGATATTTAAGAAGCCTTCGGTGCTGTGGTACAAAAGTAAGACCTGGACCGTTCTGTTGCAGGTGTTAAAGCTAAGACGGAGGTGGTGGACAACAAAGACGGGACCTACACGGTGACCTACGTCCCCCTGACCTCCGGCATGTACACGCTGCTGCTGAAGTACGGAGGCAAGGCCGTGCCCAGTTTCCCTGCCAAGGTGATGGTGGATCCTGCCGTGGACACCTCCAAGGTCAAAGTGTTCGGACCCGGAGTGGAAAAACAAGGTACAGTACAAATGTAACGTCCCCCGCGTACAATGCAATACAATGTTGTTTTAAAGTGTATATCTACAGGCTGAGTAGAAATAATCATAAATAGTAAACTGAAACCCCCCCCCCCCCAGCTGTTTTCAGAGAAGCCACCACAGCGTTCACGGTGGACGCCCGTCCTCTGAGCCGGCGAGGAGGAGACCACGTGAAGGCGGAGGTCAAGAACCCGTCCGGAGCACTGACAGACTGCCAGATCACAGACAATGCGGACGGGACCTACAGCGTGGAGTACACTCCCTTCGAGAACGGTAACGCACCTGCTCTACGTTTGGTGAAGAGCGCATTAGGACTTGAGGACTTTGTAACTTGTCGGTCTTGACGTGGGACTTGAATGCAAAGACTTGAGACTTACTTGTGACTTGGTCCGACCTCTGCTAATCGTGAAGATGTAATTATTTTACTGTAATCTCCAGCAACGTACCGTGCTGTGACCACCAGCTGCTTTATGCGTTCTGTGTATTTCAGGTGTCCACAGCGTGCAGGTTCTGTATGACGACACTCCGGTTCCTAAGAGCCCGTTCAGGGTGTCTGTGTCTGATGGATGTGACCCCAGCAGAGTGGTGGCTACTGGCCCCGGGCTCCAACAAGCCCTGACTGACAAGACTAACAACTTCAACATCATCACCAGGTACTGTTGGCAGCAGAAGGGCCGAGGCTTACTCCTGTAGCGTTTTGTTGCAATGAAGAAGTCTCGGGTCAAACTGATTTGTATTGCTCCTTCACCAGAGGGGCTGGCACCGGCGGTCTCGGCATCACTGTGGAGGGTCCGTCCGAGTCGAAGATGTCTTGCAAAGACAACAAAGATGGCAGCTGCAGCGTGGAGTACATTCCCTACACCCCCGGCCTCTACGACGTCAACATCACGTACGGAGGAGAGCACATCCCCGGTGAGATTAGAGTACTGTGGCTTTTTAATCAGCAGAATTGTCGGATGGTGTGAAGTGAAGTGAAATAAAAGCGTCACTCTGACGTCATTCTGTACTTTTATTAGTGTCCACAAAGACCGACGATGTTAGTCCGTCGCTCCTTGGCTCAAAGCTCGTTGGTAGAGTCTTGCAGCTCAGAGATATTTAGTCTCCAAACTGCTGTTGATGTTATTGGCCCGTAAAAGAAGTGCAGAGTGTTTAACTTTAATGTTTTAAAGATGTGGTCGAAGTTGAAAAAGCCGCAGCTCGGTTTAATTGACTTTGTTCAGGAAAAGCTCAGCGTGGTTTCTTGTCGGACACCTTTCATAGTCAGCGGTTTGTGTGAATCCAGCTGGAGGTGCAGAAAGCTCACGGGAGGATACACTTGATAGAGCAATAGTTAGGCTTCCTGCTAAAGTAATGCAAAGAGTTTGAGGATCAGAGGTTGAATTTGAGACATATTTCTCATAGTTGATTTAATCTTTTATGTTTTACTTTTTAAACTCTATAATAATAATGTATTCCGTTGTGTGACTCAAACAAACATTTCTTCTTCCTGTTCTTTCCAGGAAGTCCTTTCAAGGTCCCAGTGAAGGACGTGGTGGACTCCAATAAGGTCAAGGTGACTGGTCCCGGTGTGGGGTCAGGGGTCAGGGCCAAAATCCCACAATCCTTCACTGTGGACTGCAGGAAGGCTGGCGTGGCCCCGCTGGCCGTGGCCGTCACCGGTCCTAAAGGCGTCGCAGAGCCCGTGGAGGTGACAGACAACGGGGACGGGACTCACCTGGTGTCCTACACTCCGTCTGTGGAGGGATCGTACTCTGTGGGCGTCAAGTACGCGGAGGAGGACGTCCCCCGCAGGTATTGTGCAGTACTGCAGAAGTACTAACTTTCAGGAGCGATTTAGTTTAAAGACAAATCTGGTGAAACTGTCTGTGGTTTCTTCAGTCCCTTCAAGTTTCGGGTTCTGCCGACTCACGATGCCAGTAAAGTGCGAGCCTCCGGACCCGGGCTGACCAGTGGCGTCCCCGCCAGTTTCCCCGTCGAGTTCAACATCGACGCCAAGGACGCCGGCCAGGGCCAACTGAGCGTGCTCATCACGGTCAGTAACGCGCTCATGACACTCAAATGTAAAGAAATGAATAAAAAGGCATCGCATTGAAACTCTGTGCGTCCTTCAGGACCAGGATGGTAAACCCAAGCAGCCCAGCATCCACGACAACGGTGACGGTACATACGGAGTGTCTTACATCCCGCACCGCGCCGGCCGGTACACCATCGTCATTAAGTACGGCGGTGACGACATCCCCGGCTCGCCTTACAGAGTCCGTGCCACAGCAACCGGAGACGCCAGCAAGTGCTCCGTCACCGGTAAGTGGCAACGGCTGTGAGAACGTACATGAATAATGTAACATTGAAAACCAGATAAATAAAACGTCCTCCACCTCCTCCCAGGTCCAGGTGTGGGTCCCACGGTGGCCATCGGCGAGGAGCTGGGCCTGGTGGTGAACGCCAAGGGTGCTGGGAAAGGGAAGGTGAGCTGCGTGGTGGTTCAGCCCGACGGCAGCGAGGTGGAGGCCGAGGTGCTGGAGAACGAGGACGGCACCTTCGACATCTTCTACACCGCGCCGGCGCCCGGGAACTACGTCATCTATGTCCGCTTCGGAGGGGAGAACGTCCCACGCAGTCCCTTCAAAGTCATGGTGAGGGACACAGAGTGCTGCTCAGTCTGAGGTTTATCACGCTTCGTGTGTGTGTGTGTGTGTGTGTGTGTGTGTGTGTGTGTGGTAATACTTTACTTAAGTCCAGTACTTGAGTAATTGTTCTTCCCCACGGAGAGGCGTTACCCTCGTTGATGTAAATGTTTATTTTCACTTCAGGCCACTGATGAGGTACCCATGATGCAAGAGACGAGGTCTTTTCAGCAACAGGCCCCCCCCGGAGCTGGCCTCCAGCCCTGGGTACCCCCAACGCACAGACACACACATTCACATTCTACACTTACATTATGTATTGAGTTGTGTACTACTTAAGAAGTCTGTAGTTTTACAATAACAGTTTAATGTGGTCGCCTGAATCGAGCATGCGTCATGAATTTACTTTTTAATCTTTAAGCAACATTTTTATGTTTCACTTTTTAGATCTTGGTAGTTTTTAACTTTATATTTTAACCGGATGACAGAAACACAGATTGTGAAAGAAAATACATATTGTACGTTTTATAAAAATGTACAGGAACACACGCACACACGCACACACGCACACACCACACACACACACACACACACACACACACACACACACACTCACACACTCACACACTCACACACACACACACAGCTCCTCTCTCTTGCAGGTGGCTGCTGGTTAAAACTTCCCTTCTCATCCTAAATTGTTCTTGCTCGCCCGTTTTGCCTCCTCCATGTCATCGCTTCTCTATTTGTCTCAGCCAATCAGCAGACATCTAACAACGCAGCATCAATAATAATAATAAGACGTGAGATTTGTTGCCGAAGGTGTTCCTAGGGTTTCTCTCTCTGTCTCTCTCTCTGTCTCTCTCTCTCTCTCTGTCCTCTTTCTCCTTCCGCCGGGACAACAACGAGCTGCTGCTCTTCGTCCTCAAACAGCTGGTGGCTGAGCAGGTCACCTACCAGAGGAACAGATACGGAGTCCAGAACGACACCATCGAGGTGGCAGAGAAAGACCTGCATGATAAGGTAACTGATAGTAAAGTGTATCAAAATGTAAAGAAAGGATCACATGGGCTTGTTTTTATCCAATATTAAAATATACCTGGATCAAAATATACCTGGATCAGCCCTAATCAGGGACGTCACGATGAAGATGTTGAGTAGTCGATACCAACACCAGAGAAATGAATCGATGCATACCGCGGTAAAGAACGTAATAAATGCACTCCTTTTACCACCGGTTGCAGACTTGTTTCTGTTTGGAAGTTAAACAAGTCTTAATTCTCTAATAACAAGTTTCTGTTGCTGTGAAAAGAATTGTCTTTATTCAAGTTTCTCAACAAAAACTCAATTTTACAAGAGAACAATTGAACACATCAAGATAACGTTATACTTTACCTTCGCCTAATGCTCATTTTTACTGAGCAGAGCTTGAACGCACCTTAATGCTTCTCTAAGGAGCCTCTGTCAGCAGCCGGTGAACACGTCAATAGTGAGTTTACTGCGTCCCAAACACGTGTTGTAATGTCGCAGGGGGCCAGAACTCCAGTTGTCTCGAGCCCTGACGACCAACGGTTCTGTAGAGAACGAGTCTGTCCCATCGTCCTGGTACCGAGTATCGGTTCTGACATCTCTAGCCCTGATATCCATTCTCACTGAGAAATGAATTCAAGCTCTAATCACCTCCTGTATCCTCTTCCTCCTCCTCCTGTATCCTCCTCCTCCTGTATCCTCCTCCTCCTGTATCCTCCTCCTCCTGTATCCTCCTCTTCCTCTTTCTCTTCCTCCTCCTCCTCCTGTATCCTCCTCCTGTATCCTCCTCCTCCTCCTGTATCCTCTTTCTCTTCCTCCTGTAACCTCCTCCTCCTCCTGTATCCTCTTTCTCTTCCTCCTGTAACCTCCTCCTCCTCCTGTATCCTCTTTCTCCTCCTCCTGTATCCTCCTCCTGTATCCTCTTTCTCCTCCTCCTGTATCCTCCTCCTGTATCCTCCTCCTGTATCCTCCTCCTGTATCCTCCTCCTGTATCCTCCTCTTCCTCTTCCTCCTCCTCCTGTATCCTCCTCTTCCTCCTCCTCCAGGCGAGACAGATCAACATCCACAACCTGACGTCCTTCTACGACAGCGACCTCTTCCGCTCCAACAAGTTCAGCCACGACGGGAAGAAGAAACTGATCCTGCAGCAGTTCTAAGAGCCTCACCTCCTCCTCCTCCTCCTCTTCCTCACGGTGCTTCAGGAACTATTTCCCGGGTCTTTGGAAGGAAAGAAAAGAACTTGGTTTCCATCATGTTGGGACTCGAGGGCTTCGTTCAGAACTTGTGAAGGACAGCTTCGTATGAAATCGTTCCGCTGGAGGAAGCAGACGGTCAACGGTCAACATGTTGGCGGCGCTTTTTAAGTGTCGTATTGGACAGATGCAGCTGAGGAAGGGATGGACGACACAAAATGATGAGATGATCACAGATCACGTTCCCGTGACGTTTGGTTCCACAATAAGAGCTAATGTTTCTGAAAATATTGAATATAAATCAAGAGACAAATAAATAAGAGAAAGTAACTCTTCACATGTTTCAGAAACGACGACGCTGCTCGTCTGTACCCCCCCCCCCCCCCCCCCGAGGGCGGGTTGTAAATAAATGTACATGTATATAACCGTGTTGTTGAAGAAGCGGGGTTCATTGTTTCACTTGTGTGATTCCTCTCTGTTACTAGCTGCTGTTAAGATGCACATTTTACAGTCACTGTCTGGAGTTTTGCATTTCAAGCTTGTTTTCTGGTGTGTGTTTGAGGTCTGTGAGTGAATTTAAGCCTCCATGCAGATTAAAAAACACACAATGCTTAAAATAAATGTTGGCTTGTAGCTTGTTTTGATATTAAACTTGTATTTGTTAACCACGTCTGGTCTACTGTTCCTCCACGGGGAGTTTTTGTCCACATCTCATTAATTTCTGCTGACTAACGGCTAAATGTCTGAATATAAAACCTGGAAAGAACAGGATATGATTTTTATTTATTCTTTAAGATTAAAGTGCAATAGAAGATAAAATAGTTGAACTGATTAAAATGCTGCTTATACATTAAATTAATGCAGAGGTTTTACTTGAGACAGTATTTTTACAGTGGAATTACTAAAGGTCTGAATATTTAATCCACTTTAATATATTTTGGAGGATAAAGAAATGTTATTTATTTAGCAAAATAATTAGACTTTTTGAAAATACTCAAAATACTTTAGTCTCAAAAATAATGACATTTCTCAAATACTAAGTTTCTCAATGACTTTTTATCTCAACTAACATAATTTTTGTCATTATTTTTTAAATACTTTTTTAGATGTTTTCTAATAAAAATATATATTTCATTGATGTATGTCACAAAAATATTTGTATTACATATTTTATAGTTGTACTTAAAATATTGGTTGTGCTCTTGATAATCTAAATTTCCCCCTTACAGTATGTGCTAATGTCTTGTGCCTGGTTTCTGTACATTTTTTGTATTAAAAGTGTGAACACAAAGAAGCACTACTAATTTCCGAGGAGCACCTGAACGCATCTGTAACCCAGCGCCGAGTCAGTCACAGCAGCAGCGACATCTAGCGGCCACGGGGGGGAACTACACGCTGCTGCCAGGCGGTTATTTCCAGCGTCGGTGGTGCAGCAGAGCAGATCCTGATCTGACCGCAGCTCGGCCCCCACACACACACACACACACACACACACACCACACCACACACACTCAGCCCATCTGTCTGTCTGACTGTCTGTCTGTACGGACACCGCAGGCAGTCTGATCGCGCACACAGCAGACAGGACTGCACGACCATGAGCTCGGCGTTTTCCTGACGGCCTCCCTCCTCTCACATCCTGCAGCTGAAATCTGTGTGATCTGTCCATTCAGAGCAGAGGAGGAGGGGAAGCACTGCAGCAGCCATGCCGGGCCTGCTCCACATCACACTGACTGGTGAGTCCTTTAATATTCAACATCTTCATGCAAGCCCATGAACACAACCATCTATTTCTCATCATACACAACATAACACACTATCTCTTGTGGAACATCTACCACCAGATACATCTTAGGAGACTTTGAAGAACATCACAGCAACTCACTCCTGAGCTCCACGGACATGTTTTTAACATCCCTATAAGAATATCTTGTTGCAGGAGTTAATGACTGTTATTAACAATAATATTGGTGAATCAGGGTGTAAGTCAGCAGCCATTTTTCTTTTTAATGAACCCATTATGTTAAATTCTACAAAGTGGATGCACAGGATGGCAGTGTGTGGGAGGCGCGCAGTGCACTTAAATCAGCAGACACACACTGCAGTGTTTGACACACACACACACACACACACACACCACACGACACACACACACACACACACAGAATAATAATCTTCATCATTTTAATCAGTATGATAAAGACTATCAGCAGTTTTGCCTTGTCATGGACATTTCAGTATTTATTTTAATATATATTCTAATATATGTTAACCAAAACATTGCCTGCAAAACTATTGGCATTAACTTTAACATTTAAAACAATCATAAAGATGATGTCTTTGAATTCCTTGTCTTGTCCAACCAACAGTCCTAAACATACATATATATATATATATATATATATATATATATATATATATTATATATATATATATATCTCTGTCATAATTTCCATATTCTACAGCTCAAAGTACTTGTTTTATTCCACCATGAGTCAGATAAACAAGTAATATTTAAGTTACCATCATATGTGAGGAAAGAAAAGCATTAAAATCATCACAGCTGAGAGCCGGGAACCAGCAAGTGTTTTGACGTTTCCTACTTGGAAAATGACACAAAAGTGCACCAGTGGCATGATCAGCATCAACATGTTCTGTGTCTTGACTAATAGAATTGATTGTTTCATACCGTCACTATCGTCATCTGCAGCAGCACAAACATGCCTCATATGAAGCTCCGGTGGTTTTCTGTGGTGGTTTCTGTGGTGGTTCTTCTTGGGTCTTTGATGATGCATCTTTCTGTGGAGAGAACATGGAGGTTCTGAAGTTACAAAATAATAATAATAACAAAGAACTATGGAGGTTCTGAAGTTACACTGATACAAACACATTACGTGTAAACTCACATTATTGCTCTTGGAATAGAAAAACGAAATATTCACAAGGACAGACGCAGAAAAACAAGGTTACGTGCAGAACTTACCCGATACATTTATATAAAACAGGACAAACCAAACAAGGGATAAAAATAACATTCATCATAATATAAATATCTTGCAGTTACTGTTAAACTGATGCACCCGAGTGTTTAGGGGAAATCTGTTAAACACGCATTTTATGTGTAATATTTGTTTTAAATACTAAATAATAATAATAATAATAATAATAATAATAATAATAATAATAATAATAATAAATATAATACATGATAATAAATAATGAGAATAACAATAATAAATAATAATACATGATAATAACAATAATAAATAATAATACATGATAATAACAATAATAAATATGATAATAACAATATAAATAAATACATGATAATAAATAATGAAAATACAATAATACATAATAAACATGATAATAACAATATACATAATAATAATAATAATAATACTAATAATAATAATAATAATAATACAAGTAATAATAATAATAATACATGTAATAATATAATAATAATAATACATGAGAATAATTATAACAAATAATAATAATAATAACAATACTAATAAATAATAATACATGATAATAATAATAATAATAAATAATGATATTAATAATAATAATTATAATATACTAATAACAATACTAATAAATACTAATAAATAATACTAATAATAATAATAAAATAAATAATAATACATGATAATAATAATGATAATAATATATAATAATAATAAATAAGACATGATAATAATAATAATAAGAATATATAATAATACATGATAATAATAATAATAATAATAATAATATTATAAATAATAATAATAATAATAATAATAAATAATACATGATAATAATAATAATAATAATAAATAATAATACATGATAATAAATAATGATAATAATAATAATAATAAATAATACATGATAATAATAATAATAAGAATATATAATAATACATGATAATAATAATAATAATAATAATAATAATAATAATAATAATAAATAATGATAATAACAATAATAAATAATAATACATGATAATAATAATAATAATACATAATAATACATGATAATAATTATAACAAATAATAATAATAATAATAATAATAATAATAATAATAATAATAATAACAATACTAATAAATAATAATACATGATAATAATAATAATAAATAATGATATTAATAATAATTATTATAATAATACTAATAACAATACTAATAAATACTAATAAATAATATCACATGATAATAATAATAATAAATAATAATACATGATAATAAATAATGATAATAATAATAAATAATACATGATAATAATAATAATAACAATAATAATAATAATAATAATAATAAACAATACTAATAAATAATAATACATGATAATAATAATAATAATAAATAATGATAATAATAATAAATAATACATGATAATAATAATAATAATAATAATAATAACAAATAATAATAATAATAATAATAATAATAACAATACTAATAAATAAAATACATAATAATAATAATAATAATAAATAATGATATTAATAATACTAATTATAGTAATACTAATAAATAATAATAATTGTGTGTTAGGGATTTTTTAAAATCATTAATAAAAAACATTGAATAATAAATAATAAATGTTAAGGGGAAGTGAAACATAAATAAATAGTTTGATATTCAGAAATCTTTTTCATCCTTATGATAAAACATTTAGATTAAACCCTCCTGCTGCAGGCTGCGTGTCCAAATGGAGGCTGATGAGGAAAGAGAGGAGATGATGAACATCTCCACCCTCTCTGTCTCAGTCGGGGGTGAAGGGGGAGATTTGGGGGGCAGGGTCCCGGCCCTACTATAAGCTGATCTGAGGGGGCTTTAGGGGCAACACCCCCCCACACACACAAACACATACACACACACACACACACACACACACACACACACACACACACAACACACACCACACACACACACACACACACACCCTCTAACACGCTGGACTGAACACAAAACTAAAGCTGGACATGACAGAAAGATGTAAACTGAAGGTTTATAGAAATGATCAACAACCTGAGAGTATTTATATATATATAGTATATAAACAAGTATATATAACAAGTATACTATAACAAGTATATATAACAAGTATATACAACCAGTATATATAACAAAGTATATATAACAAGTATATATAACAAGTATATATAACAAGTATATATAACAAGTATATACAACAAGTATATATAAACAAGTATATATAACAAGTATATATAACAAGTATATCAACAAGTATATATAACAAGTATATACAACAAGTATATATAACAAGTATATATAACAAGTATATATAACAAGTATATACACAAGTAGTATATAACAAGTATATACAACAAGTATATATAACAAGTATATATAACAAGTATATATAACAAGTATATATAACAAGTATATACAACAAGTTATATATAACAAGTATATACAACAAGTATATATAACAAGTATATACAACAATATATATAACAAGTCTATATACAAGTATATATAACAAGTATATACAACCACGTATATACAACAAGTATATACAACAAGTATAATAACCAAGTATATACAACAAGTATATATAACAAGTATATACAACAAGTATATATAACAAGTATATAAACAAGTATTATAACAAGTATATATAACACGTATATACTAACAAGTATATATAACAAGTATATACACCAAGTATATCAACAAGATATATAAACAAGTATATATAACAAGTATATACTACAAGTATATACAACAAGTATATCTAACAAGTATATATAACAAGTATATATAACAAGTATATACAACAAGTATATATAACAAGTATATACAACAAGTATATACAACAAGTATATATAACAAGAGTATATAAACAAGTTATATACAACAAGTATATAATAACAAGTATATATAACAAGTATATACAACAAGTATATATAACAAGTATTACAACAAGTATATAAACAAGTATATATAACAAGTATATACAACAAGTAGAATATAACAGTATCTACAACAGTATATACATACACAAGTATGATATACAACAAGTATATACAACAAGTATATATAACAAGTATATACTAACAGTCTATATTAACGAAGTATATTATAACAAGTATATATCAACAAAGATATATACACAAGTATATATAACAGTATATACACAAGTATATATAACAATTATATCTAACAAAGTATATACAACAAGGTATATACACAAGTATATACAACAAGTATATACAAACATAGTATTATATACACAAAGTATATACAACAGTATATATAACACAGTATATATCACAAGTAATATACAACAAGTATAATACACACAATATATACTAACAAGTATATATAACAAGTATATAGAACAAGTATACTACAAGTATATACAACAAGTATATATAACAAGTATATAAACAAGTATATATAACAAGTATATACAACAAAGTATATACACAAGTAGATATAACAAGTATATATCATAACAAGTTATAACAAAGTATATATAACAAGTATATCAACAAGTACGATACAACAAGTAACAAGTATATATAACAAGGTATCTACAACAAGTATATACAACAAGTATATATAACAAGTATATACAACAAGTAATATATAACAAGTGATACTATACAAGTATATTACAACAAGTATATATAACAAGTATATACTAACAAGTATATATAACAAGTATATATAACAAGTATATCCTAACAAGTATATATAACAAGTATATATAACAAGTATATATAACAAGTATATTAAACAAGTATATACAACAAGTATATATAACAAGTATATATAACAAGTATATATATACAAGTATATAACAAGTATATATAACAAGTATATACAACAAGTATATATAACAAGTATATACAACAAGTATATATAACAAGTATATATAACAAGTATATATACAACAAGTATATATAAACAAGTATATACAACAAGTATATATAACAAGTATATATAACAAGTATATACAACAAGTATATATAACAAGTAATAACAAGTATATATAACAAGTATATATAACAAGTATATACAACAAGTATATACAAAAGTATATATAACAAGTATACAACAAGTATATAAACAAGTATAATATAACAAGTTAATATAACAAGTATATATAACAAGTATATATAACAAGTATATATAACAAGTATATACAACAGTATATATAACAAGTATATACAACAAGTATATATAACAAGTATATATAACAAGTATATATAACAAGTATATACAACAAGTATATATAACAAGTATATACAACAAGGTATATATACAGATAATATACACGTATATATAACAAGTATATAAACAAGTATATATAACAAGGATATATAACAAGTATATACAAACAAGTATATATAACAAGTATATACAACAAGTATATATAACAAGTATATACAACAAGTATATATAACAAGTATATACAACAGTATATATAACAAGTATATACAACAAGTTATATAACAAGTAGGAACAAGTATATATAACAAGTATATATAACAAGTATATATAACAAGTATATATAACAAGTATATATAACAAGTATATACAACAAGTATATACAACAAGTATATATAACAAGTATATACAACAAGTATATATAACAAGTATATATAACAAGTATATATAACAAGTATATATAACAAGTATATACAACAAGTATATATAACAAGTATATACAACAAGTATATATAACAAGTATATATAACAAGTATATATAACAAGTATATACAACAAGTATATATAACAAGTATATATAACAAGTATATACAACAAGTATATACAACAAGTATATATAACAAGTATATATATAACAAGTATATATAACAAGTATATATAACAAGATAACAAGTTTATTTATTTATTTTACATTTGATTTATATATTTTTGTGATTATCTTGAAATAACAAATGTTGTTTTATTGTTTATTAGGATCATCTCTTCTCCTCATAATGAAAACAATGTTTAATAAATGAAACATAATAATATATCTTTAAGTTACATTTCTTTATTACTATTATCACAACTCTTTATTACTTTCTTGTTTTTATTTGTTTTATTTGATTCCATCGGTTAAATAGTAAAACATTTATAAATGTGGGCAGGATGAATGAAGTGACCAAACTGATAACTTGTAATAAATACCTGCAATAAACTATATAAGAAGATATCATACATGTTGTTATGTCGGGAAAACCACATTTGTTATTTTAATGACGTAAAGAACAAATGAAATGAACGTAGGAATAAAATCTCAATGGAAATGAAGAAATATCACAAAACAACACACTTTATATTTATATATATATATATATATATATATATAACACAAATATTAATGAACAAACAAACACAACATGATGAATAAAAAACATGCAAAATAAAACTTCCATGGGTTTAAAACATTTCCCTAAACATCAGCAGACGATGAAAATGGTCTTCTCGTACAAACACGTGAAGCAACACTTGAGGCGTCACAAGCACATTGTGTGTTTCCCTTCTTGCTGCGGGCTCTGAAGAGTTCCCCCCCCCCCTGCATCTGTAATCTCAGGTTCTGTGTCGCTTGGAGGCGTTGGAGTATCTCCCCTCCAGCGCCCGCTCACGCCCCCCGCTGTGGACTCCTCAGCACGGAGTTTATCTGCGAGCTGCTGATAACTCAGCTGTGGAAGAGTTTAAAGTAATTACGCTGCAAAGTTGCTTCTGTAGGCAAAACATTTGAAGGTGACCGTGTGGTGATACGGCGAGGGCGTGCAGCCTGAGAGAGACTTTTATTTGTGTGTTTGGACGACATCAGAGGCATTAGCTTGCAATGCAGACACGACTTATAGGATTTAGATGGTATATCTTTGCACGTATGCAGCTACATTCATGAACTTTGCCTATGTTGCTCATATATCCCATAATATACTGGAGAATGGGACCGGATGCAGTAAGACATGCTGGTATTTTTAGCTACATGCAGTCATCTGCTTTCTGTAGTTTTGTTAAGGTAGCGACTCCTGAGGGAAGTCTTCAGCTGCTAAACGCTCCTCTGTGTTCTCCAGCTCGTCTCTTTGTAGCTAAAGCAAAGTTAGCTGTAAAACCAAAACAACAAGCTGAAAGAAGCTAAAGCATTGTGATAAATCTCTCTGCAGTATTACAGACATTTCCCCCAAAGTACATATTGATTTGTGCAGTTTTATTTCACTTCTACTCGTTGTGCTGTATGATCTTCAGAAATACACCTCTTGGGTATATGGCACAGAAATGCCGCATCAGGACGGTGAAAGCTGCGTCAGCACGATTTAAAACCCTCTCTTTGGGCTTTAATGGACACGGCAAGTCCCAGCATCGTCTTCCTCCTCGCGCTTTAGCCCAATATTCAAAGATGAATGAGTAGATGTGTGTATGGGCTCCGTATGTGTACGCTTTGGTCCTCGGATTGTTGGAAATGCAAACACAGACTTTATTAACGTGCGTTTACATCAGCACAGTGCTGACTTTGGGGGTTTGGGAAGGAGAGAGGAGCACTTCTTCACTTCTGCTTCGTCCTCGCACTCGTCTCCTCTTCTCTTCGGGCCAGTCATCCACAGCGAGCAGTGGGGCACGCAGGACATTTTATAGGCCGCTGGTTTTTATATTAAGCACTTTTTTAAGGTGAAATAAAAGTCGGGCCTGAGATATTTTTATTATTGCCAACAAATCTGAACAATGAACTTCACCATGCTGCCGAAGGGAGCTTTGGATACGCTGCCCCCTACAGTCTGGGAGAATATCGGAGTGTAAAAGATCCACACGTTTCCTCGCCATGCAGCAGTCTGCGGTGCTGAAGCAGCAGACGCACACGCAGGAGCTACCGTACGTTTACCATCTGAAGTTAACGTGTTCTAATCAGCACTAAACACGAAGAAGAAAGGAACCAGGCACAACATGTGTATACATTCATATATAAATACTCAGGATAGAAGATATGACTGATATCCTCTGGGGAACATGAACCTCTGAGCAACATCACATAGTTATAGATGCTTCTTTGTCTGGACTGAAAGGTCTACAGATCAGCAGACTGCAGACGACTCTCCAAAGCTGCACCTTCTTCATACAGGGAGAATTGCGACTTCATACATCTCGAGTGCTCTTGTACATGAAGTAATCAGGACTGACTTGATGTTCTTGCTTCTCCATCAGCTCTGTAATTGCAGTTTCAGTAATGACTTCCCACCGAGGGCCCAGATGTGCAAGAGACTCAAAGTAATCACAAGAACAGAAGTCTAGTTCCTGTCCAGCGGTCCCTGCGAGCCTGTGAAGTTCATCGCACGCCAGGAAATAAATTGCTAGACGGATGAATAAAGACAACTTTGATGTTCTTACGAGCTAAACGTTAACATGCTAAAGTATTAGCATTGCCTTCTGGTGTTTACGGGTGTCCTCCCGTGTTGAGCTAAGGTGTGGGGGAACGTTTCCTTACTGCTTCTTCTCCGTTTCATGTGTCAGCTCGAGAAAGACTTGGGTCCAGAACATAATGAAATACAGTGCAGTCTAGAGTATGCCATCGCTAAAACCATCGTCATCTGGGAGTTTAATGGAAACTAATGACCATTGGTGAGCCTTTAATAGTTTGGTGGCATTAAAGATGAAGGAGTTATTCCGCCTGTCAGACCGTTAGAAGTCCAAATCTCCAGCCGCAGGGTCGGAGCTCGAACGCTCCACAGATGAAGAGGATACTGTAAAGTATATCGAGCCTTACGGACGATATGAGACGGATCAGACAGGCACAACTTCCTTATTTCATTAGGGGGGGGCCGTATAGCCAGCAGGAAGGAAGTGGAGGATCTGAGGGGCTTTGTGTTGACAGCTTAACGTGTTGCAGACGTGTTGGAGGTCAGACGGCCATCTGCGGGCTCAGACAGAGAGCACCATGGGAAACATGACGGACTCACAGATGCCATGAGCGGCGATGTGTCTTCAAACAACTTCAAATTAAACGCCCGCCGAGGCTCCAGGGAGGAAATCTTATGCAGGGAAATAAATCCATTGTCGGGGCTAGAATGAGTTTTGTGCAGTTGTTTTCTTTGACAAGCAAAGCGAAGAACAACGGCCTCTGCAGCCTCTCGTGCCCCGGTACAGGTCGAAACGTTTTCTAGCAGCGTTGTTGTTTGGAGCCTGGGAACAAAGAATGTCTCGCTGCTGCTCTGTAAATGTTGTGCACGCGAGACGATCAGCAGATGGAGGAATGAATAAGACAGAATTACACAGTTGTGAGGGCAGCAGTGGAAATAAAAGCTCCTCATGTATAATGCAGACAACAGAGTGCTCCTGTTGTTATCGCTGTTCTCTTAAAGTCTGATGGTAACAAAACAGAAACGCATTAAATCTCTTCTGGGGAATAAGCTCCAGGGATTAGATCTGATCATTCACTCCGCTCTATTTGACCTTTTTGCTGAGCCATAATTAAGTCTCATCAGACGCTGACGGTGAAGCTTTTGCCCCAAAAGAAGAAGAATTCAATTAGTAAAACCTCCATTTAGTCGCCGTCCCCGCAGTGTTGCATGAAATGCTGTTGGAACTTCGATTTTGAATTTGTTTTCCAGTGAGAAGCGTTAGAGAGCCTCGAACATGATTCAGGGTCTAAATAATTTGAGACGCCATTTTTCTTTTGGGCCTCTGCCGTCTCTTCAGTGGTTTGATTAAAGACGTTTAAACCTTTGATTATATTTTATATGTTTGCTTTTATTTTCTTTACCCTGTTGAATCATAAAACCTCAGATCAATAAAACCCTTTTTTATTGTAATAAGACGTCGTGGTTCACCACATTATCATCTCTGTTCCCCGTAGCTCTCCTGGCCGGCTGCTTTGCCTTCAGATCGGGTCCGTCCCAGCGTGTCATAGCCCTCAGTTCTCCTGTGGCTCGTCTATTCTGGGATGAAGGCCCGGCCCAGCCACACTTCATCCAGGAATTAGTCAGAACCAAACGCCACTCAGTCCCTGAGTTAGTCCGAGCCCAGCCTCATTTGGTTCACGACATGGGCTGGCCAGAGATACATGAAACGTCACGCTCCCAGGCCAAGATGGACTCCGCTTACTCCTCTCAGGCGAACCCACCATCGTCTGCCGGTCTTCAGGATGTAGTCAGGACCCGCCCTGCTGTGGGTGAAAACCTCGATGTGGAAGACAAGATGGAGGTGAGGATGAGAAGTCTTTTATAAAAGATGTGAAAGACTTTTCTAAGTTCTTAAAAAACATTTATTTCTGAATCAGTTTTGTTAAGATGATGGTTTATTTTCTATTTTCAGCGCATGGTTCATCTGGCGGTTCCCCAGGACGCACAAAGCTACCGGGGGGGCTCAGACTCCACCGACCCAGAGCAGGAGCTCCACGGTGGGCCAGGAGCGGGCGATGCCTCCCTGGAGGCTTCAGGCTACTACGGAACGGACATGGAGGACAGAGACAGAGGAGAGGAGGGAGGAGAAGACCGAGAGAGGAGAGGGGGAGAGGACGAGTGGGAGAGAGACACGGTGGAGGACAGAGAGAGGAGTGGGGGAGAGGCCGGAGGAGAGGAAGAAGAGAGGGGAGGAAGGACACATGGTCAAGATGTTCATGCACTGGATGCCAATCACACAACTCCAGATCTGGACGCTCTGATTGGTTAGTAGAAACATCACAGAAGTGAGTGCTGCGGGGATGAATCCTCAAACCCGGAAATGAGTTTGAATTGTTTGCACTTCCGCTTCTCAGTTTTCTTTTGTCGACGGGTTCTTGGTTCGATTCCTGAAATGACACAAGCTTAAGAGATTTTTATGTTTTTTTCTACGACATTTTAAAGCTTTTACGTGTCTTAAAAAAGGCGTTACTAACGAGTAGCTTTTTATTATTAAAAAACACACATCTGTCGACCACTAATTTAGTTAACGTTCAACAACTTCTGTATAGCTGACACACACACACACACACACACACACACACACACACACACACACACACACACACACACGTGTTTCTGACATGTCTCTTTGTGTCACACAGGCTACAGTCCATCTTTACAACCCTCCAGCTCACCCAACCAGCCCAGCATCTCCCCCCCAGCTGCGGTGCATGATTCTGGGCTACACGAGCATCGTGCTCCCCCTGTGCTGGAGGTGAGGACAGATAAACGATCATATGTTTAGTTTACTCTCTTTTGTAAACTTACAGATTTTATTTCCTGACGTTACAGAAGTTAAAGTCTCTCATTTTACATAATGACTTTTGCTCTTATAATTTAATTCACAGATACAAGCCGGTGTTTTTACCTACAAACTAATAAAAATACAATTCAAATGTTACTTAAGTAAAAATATTCAAGTAAAATCAGCTTTTTCAAGTTCTAAATTAGAAAGATTTCCCCTTTCACTGTTATACTATTATACATTATGTAATTATATATTATAGCATTATATTATTATGATCTATAATAGCAGATATATTTCAGGATTTCTCTGCTGTGTTTGAAAGCAGCAGAACAATGAGCAATCATCAGCTGACTTTAATTAGACGGTAAATCAGATGTAATCCAGGGCTCACCTACTTATCATGCACTGAATAATTCAATTAGACTTTAACTCATGTGTGGGATTAGTGCCCCCCCCCCCCCCCCCCCCGTAGAAGACACACAGCAAAGAATATGTTGATAAAGGCAGTTTCTCCTGAACCCACGAGTCATCGGGTCTTTGTATGTTAATATTAATTACTTATTTGCTTTATAATATTGTTATGTAATATATATATATATATATATATATATATATATTATATATATACATAATATATATATAATATATATATATATATATATTAAAGCACTTAAAGCATAAAAAGTAAAAGTATTTTGCAGAACAGCGTTTAGATGTATAACATATTCTTAGATGTGCTCATCTTAATGTTGATTAATTTATATACTGCTGGGCAGCTTGAAAAGTTCCCCCGACGATCAATAAAGTTTATCTTAACCTTTAATAATTAATGTAAGTAACTAAAGTTATTAAGGATCTGAGACGCAGCAGAAGTATAAAGTATCAGGAAGTAGAAATACTCAAATAAAGTACCTCACAATTGTACTTAAGTTAATTCATTCTGCATAAAACTTATCCTCGTGTGTCACAATATAAAGAAATGTGGCCTAAATATCTGAATCTTTCACGCAGTGTTTGGACTCTCAGGGGACTTCAGAGACGTTCAAGTTGGGGATAAAAATAGGATTTTGGAACGCCTCGAGTGTCTCCCTTTAACGTGACGTGTACCTTACAGGTGGGTCCTTTAGAGAGAGAGCTGTGGGAGGCGGAGCCGGAGGAAGCTGGTCATTCCAGTGGCTACGGAGTCCTTCACTCCTCCGTCACCACTTCTGCTCCGACCGCTGCTGTGGGCGACGCCGCGGGAACGGCCACCCCGGAGACGGACACGGGCACAGACTTTGGGCTGCTGGGGAGTTACACGAAAGGTAAATGAAGTAAAAAGTACATGAAGTTTGGTACGAACATGCGTTTCCCCCGGAGGATGAATCGTGATGACTTTGGTGACACATTCAGAGATGAAGATGAAGACCTGCTGCTCTGTGCTGTAAACCTGCTTTGTCTCCGCAGATGAGACCGAGGATGAAGAGACAGAGAGGGAGGAAGAGGAGGTGGAGGAGGAGGAGGAGGAGGAGGAGGAGGAAACGGGTCTGCCACACAAAGGCGTATTTACCCAGAATCCCACTGTAGCAGAGGTTGGCGTGGCTCCCAGCAGAGAGCCCCTGCAGCCCAGTGTGGAGGAAGAGGACGAACACGAGTTAAAAGGTGTCTTTAACACTAAGTTATTACAATAAAGAATAAGAGTGGGACTAATATTGTTTCATAAACCCCTAAAACTCTAGACTAGTTCTGTCTTTTTCTTAAAAATGACTTTAACCCGCAGCGACAGTTACGAAAGCGTTGGTGAAATAAACGCATTATATTTTTGTTTTCCCGCTCAAGGGGGGAAACTGCAAGACAGAAGTGAAGAGGAGGAGGACTGGAGACAGACGGAGGAGGAAGAGGAGAGAACGAGAATAAGTCACATCGTCCCGCTCACCACTGATCCCGCCCTCACCGCCGGCTTCACCGACGTGTCCTGGGATTGGCCGGGGAAGACCACGCCCCTGCAGACCTCGAGGTCAGAGGTCAGGGGCGGAGGGGTCACAGAGGTCCATGATGGTGATGAGATGGACGAGGCAGGGCAGGTACATTTAAAGCTTTCTAAATCGACGGTCTTCTGCAGTCTAACGATACTTTAATGAATGTTCTCGTGTGAACTCACAGGTGGTGTGTGTGGAGTGGAGCAAGATGGTCGGACGTGGATACGTCATCCTCAACATGACGCAGAACTTGAACTGTGTAAGGAGTGTACAGTAACTCAGTGCTTCTACTCCATCCCAGAGAGCTGTTGTACTTCTATCTGCGGAAGAGTTTAACGGGGACAATGAGGAGTCAGAATCTCCAAAAGAAAGTAAAACCTTCAGTATGAGCACTAATGCGTACGGTTTGAGTTATTCTTAAAGGTTTGGACTTTATTCTAAACTATTCATTTCCCATGCCTGGC
>NC_041359.1:26161685-26189185 GCF_900634415.1 Cottoperca gobio
AACGTGGAGTCTGAGCGCGGTACACACACACACACACACACACACACACACACACACACACACACACACACACACACACACACACACACACACACACACAGACATAGACACTGGAGTTGGATTTTAGGACCATGTTGACATTGTTCCACATGTGCTGCGTCTTCCAGGAGTGGTGATCGCCACCAAGGATGTGCTGAGCATGCTGGGAGAGATCAGGAAAAGTCTGAATAAGGTGCACTGATCAATAAAGTTGTTTTTTCTTCTGTCTTTGTACAAGAATCATAAATCTGAACAGTGTTTGAAACAAAGAGGATGCAAGTTGCAAATATATTGACCAAGAAATGTGCAGAAGTTCACAGTGTGTGTGTGTGTGTGTGTGTGTGTGTGTGTGTGTGTGTGTGTGTGTGTGTGTGCGTGCTTCTTCAGGTGGGCATCCAGAACTACAGTGCGGCCAGTAGCTGCCCGTCTCGTCCCAGTCAAACGCGCAGCGACTACGGGAAGCTGTTCGTGGTCCTGGTGATCATCGGCTCCGTGTGCATGGTCATCATCACGTCTGGATTCATCTACATCTGCTGGCAGAGACGACTGCCTGCAACCAAGACTACGGTAGATAAACACCGTAAACAACTTATTATTAATACTTTAAGCTTCTTTACTTGAGTATTTACATGTTGTGCTACTTTATTCTTCTTAGGGGTAAATATTATACTTTTTATTTCTCTTTTCTTTTTATAGCTGTAGTTACTTTGCAGATTAACAATAAATAATATAAATCAACTGAATTATTACAGGTTAAACTACATGAATTATTAAACCCCCTTTACCAGCAGCATTATTAAAAAGATGTATCCATGAATGAACTGATTATAATATAATCATATATATATATATATATATATATATATGATTCTGCATAATGAATACTTTCACTTTTGGTTCTTTAAGTATATTTTAATTATTTATTTATTCATATTTTATACTTTAACATTTTTAACTGAACTTTTACTAGTGAAGGAGTGTTTACACCGTAGTGTTGCTACTTCTACACACACTAACACACACTAACACACACCTGTCCTCGCCGTCACATGAAGGTGCACAAACAGACTGTAAAACTTTATCGTTATTTTTACACTTCACAGTTTCGCACGGAGGAACTTCACTTTGTGGAGAACGGTTGCCACGACAACCCCATGCTGGACGTGACCAATGACAATCAGTCTGAGATGCAGGAGAAGAAGCCGAGCACCAATGGGCTCTCGGGAGGAGGAGGAGGAGGAGGAGGAGGAGGAGGAGGAGGAGGGGAGGAGAGCAGTCGCTGGCAGGTGATTGGATAATAATAATAATAATAATAATAATAATAATAATAATAATAATAATAATAATAATAATAATAATAATAATAACAATAATAATAATAATAGTAAACTTAATAATAATAAGTAAACATTTGTTCAAAATTAGACATAATAAGAGCATTTACAGTACAATAATCACAGTTTTGATGTAAATGAGTGTGAAGTAGCAAATAATACTTCTAAAAATAGCATTAAAAATAGTATGATATTGCAGAATAAAAATAATATTAAAAATAATATTAAAAATAATATTAGAAATAATATTAGAAATAATATTAGAAATAGTATGAAATTGCATAATAAAATAGTATTATATCACCATTAAAAGGCTAAAGTAAAGAGATAAAATAAAAAAGTATTTAAATTAGTTTAAAGTGGCATAAAGTAGCAGCATTAAAGATTGTATAAAATATCAACATGTTTTTAGTTTACTTTACATTTTTAGTTACGGGCTTAATATAATAATGAACAGATTAATATTAATGTAAGTAAAATAATAATAAAAACAATAAAATAAAAAAACGAATTGAAGAGTGAAAAATAGTTGAGAGAAATAAAGATGCTGGGGGCTGGGGGGGGGGGCTGTAATGATGCTTTAGAGTGAAGAAACACACATTAATTATAGAAAGATCAGTTTTATGTACATGCACACACTGATCCTAACAGATTAGAGATTGTAGAACGATATCTGGAAATGTATTTAGCAAATTAGATCTTTGAGAGTCTCAGACTTCTGCCCCGGATCTGAACTTCACACTCTGCAGTCGGCTGCGGTCCAGTCCTGTGAAGCCTCTCATCCTTTTTCTTCTTCCAGGTGTTTGTTAATCAAGGAGCGACTGAGGAGGAGGAAGAGGAGCAGGACACACATCTCTGATGGACGAAGAGGAAGAGGAGACAGGTTATGAAGGTCTTTGACAGACAGATGTGAATGGAGCTTAGAGGGAAGAAGAAGAAGAAGAAGAAGAAGAAGAAGAAGAAGAAGAAGAAGAAGAAGAAGAAGAAGAAGAAGAAGAAGGTGGTAGAGAAAACAGAAGAGAAAAGGAGGAGGAAGGATACAAGATGGTGGAGAGAAGAGAACAAAGAGAGGAGTGGGGGGGGACACAGAGAAAAGTAGTTGCTGGGAGTTAAAGGTTTAAAGTCAGAGACGTGTTGTCCCGTCAGAGCTACGCTTGGATTGAGGCTGGTAAGAGGTGAGCAGGAGGAGTCACTGACATATTCACGGGTCTTAGACTGCGGGGTTTATTTCTGGGTCTGTATGCTTCAAATTCAAATTCATGGAAAGCCAATGGACTCTCTTAAAATGTCCACCTTTTGAACCAAAGTTGGACTTCTGATTGGGAAAGTTGAGCTGCATATCCCTGCTTAATGTTACATCATGTCACCATCTGTTTAGTGTGCCTTATGCTTTTAGCTTCACCGTGCCTGCATGAACAAAACATGAAAGTAGCGTTGAAATCATCGCATAAAGCACCTTTTTAACGTTTGAATGTAAAGGAGGCTTCAAAGTCTGAAGCGTCCACAGCTGCAACAGGAAGTAACTCGCTGAGGTGTGATGCCCAAGAAGATGCAACTAAACACATTTACTCAAACATACTATCTGAAGGTTATACGTACAAACATTTGGTGAGCGTACAAGAAGTAATGCACAAGTATTTCAAATGACAGCAGCATAATGCTTCTTTTACAATAATCTTGTTCATTTTACTAGTAGAAGATGTGAACACTGTGGTTTCCCCCCCCCCTGATGTCTGACTCCAGAGAAAACAGCGACTCCTCTTAGCTTCTCCTCCAAATCACTGAACAGGAAGTACAGCCGGAACAGGAAGTGCAGCCGGAACAGGAAGTGCAGCCTGTAGCAACTTTGGAAGTAATGTTTTGGCACTTTATCGATGTCCTCTTGGAAATCGCGACTATCATCATTGAAATGCTGCATCATGTAAAATGTCTTACCGACAGTGACGGAGATGTCTCCATGTTGCTCCTGCTAGGTTGTAGCTGCTGAGGATGTGATTGCTATACTTACGTCCTGTTAGCCTAATATGCTTTTTTTCAATATTGTTGGAATGGCTGCTGTGCGCTCGCGGCTAACTCCTGAGGCGATGACACGTGGGGAACATTTACAGGCCAAAAAAAAGCATGAAAAAAACCAACTAGTTACAGTCGAGTCCGAACCCAGCCCCAAGTCTTCGATGTGTTATTGTTAAGTGTTGAAGTTCACATTCGAGTCACGACCTGTCGATGCAGTCACATTGGAGGGACGACATGAACATTTCATGTCACGACTGTCATGCCCAAAACAAATGCGATTCACGGTATTATCCCGACAATCGTCAAAACATGCTTAAGATGAACTCTGAATGTTTTTATTGCATCACAGACACAAAACAAACCATCTTTAAAAAGTTATCAGAACTCACAAGGTCCCCCTGCATAAATAACAATACATAGAAAATGAATAATTCACTGTTCAGACACTGCGGTCATTTTATTTATCCTTTATTTAAAGGTCCCGTTGACCTACAAGGGGGAGTCCTGGTCAAATACAAATCCCAAAACACAACAACAGACACAAAACCTACAGGAATCAGAGGCTAAAAGAATCAAAGCACTCGTTAAAAGCAGAAACTTTGCTCTGCAAACTGAAAGTATTTTAAACATCAGAGGGAGGGAGAAGGTTAAGTACGCCTTACAGCTCGTTCCCAGCTGGCAGGGCGTGGAAGGAAAAGGCAGATTTGAAGAGAGATAAAGTTATAAATCAACACACTGACAAAAACAATCTTTTCCTAAATCAATACGCCCAAAGGTGCGTTCACGCCTCAGCCACTAAAAACACGTCCGAGGCAGAACATTTAAATCCAAATGAACTCTCAAGTCAACAATAGTGGGACTTAAACTTAAAAACGCTCCGTGCAGTAACATCACACATCACGTGCAGGAATCAGTGGAGATGTTTGTGTCTGAGCCTCACTGAGACTCAACTCACTGTTTAGTGAGCTGAGCTTCAGATTAACATTTGACTTTGTTTGCGATATTGTTTCTGCAGTTGTCTCTTCGTGTTCCAGGTGTTGCCCGTCTGTATGTCATCAAGATGTTGCCTGAGTTTCAGCTCTTTTACTCTGACTTTTCTCGATGTAACAATACTGTATATGGCTTCTCTATAAACTACGCTGAGTGATTTGCACTTTGTCAGCTAAGCAGGATTTATGGAGCGTTCAGGACACGCAGGAACTCACAACCCTACATCCTGAACGACTCCCTGTAATCTTTTTCTGAGAGCACAAGATACAAACTAGATCCTCTCGTCCTCCACAGGGAGACAGAAAAGATGAGCATGTGGCTTTCAGCACTGCAGCGTGCACCGATGTAACGAAACATGCAGCTTCTGTTGCTTTTATTTGCTGAAAAGCCTGAATAAGAGAGTTTGATGGAGATTTTGTTGCTTTTTTGTTTTTAGAAATCAACTGAACGCTTCACAGATTCTGATCATTTCAATTTGTTTTTCCTCTCAGAATCTGACAGCAGCCTCATGCGTGTTTGCATTTGTTAGCGGTGCTTGTGCAAGTCAATAGGCTTTCAGTTGTAGCAAAAACAAGTAACCCTTTGTTCGTGTAAAGATAACAAAGTTAGTTTCCTGGTAAGATTTGTAACCAGGTTTTTGTCGAACATTTGGTTGAGTATTCATCCAACCCAGGTATTTTATTTCTGTTCATTTATTTTACTCATGTTTTCTTTTTGTATGTCTATTTATGTATATGTATGTTGATCATGTACTGTCTCACTCTTTTGGTTGTCTGTGTAATAAGATAAATGTGAGGAATAAAGTTTGGAGAAAATGTGTTTTATTGTCATTTCTTGCTCCTGCAACCATGAACTATCCAGAGAATAATGAACAGACCTATGGTGCTATGTCAAAATATAGTTTTAAAGAATACAGCAGGTGTTATTGGCAACTCGGGCTGCGTGAAATCATACAGTATATCTCAAAAGTGAGTACACCCTTTAGATTTTTGCAAATATTCTGTTATATCCTTTCAGGGGATAACATTATCCTACTGAAACTTTGATATAACTTAAAGTAGTCAGTGTGCTGCTTGAATAACAGTATAGATTTATTGTCCTTTGAAAATTACTCAGTACACAGCTGTTAATGTCTAAACAGCTGGCAACAAAAGTGAGTACACCCCATAGTGAACATGTCTAAATTGTGCCCAAAGTGTCAATATTTTGTGTGACCACCATTGTTATCTAGCACTGCTTTAACCCTCCTGGGCATGGAATTCACCAGAGCTGCACAGGTTGCTTCTGGAATCTTCTTCCACTCCTCCACGACGACATCACGGAGCGCACGAATGTTGGACACCTTGCACTCCTCCACCTTCCTCTTGAGGATGCCCCACATGTGCTCAATTGGGTTTAGGTCTGGAGACATACTTGGCCAGTCCATCACCTTAACCTTCAGCTTCTTCAGCAAGGCCGTTGTCATCTTGGAGGTGTGTTTAGGGTCATTATCATGTTGGAAAACTGCCCTACGGCCCAGTTTCCGAAGAGAGGGGATCATGCTCTGCTGCAGGATGTCACAGTATATATTGGAATTCATGTGTCCCTCAATGAAATGCAGCTCCCCAGTGCCGGCAGCACTCATGCAGCCCCAGACCATGATGCTGCCACCACCATGCTTGACTGTAGGCAAAACACATTTGTCTTGGTACTCCTCACCAGGGTGCCGCCACACACGCCGGACACCATCTGACCCAAACAGGTTTATTTTGGTCTCATCAGACCACAGGACATGGTTCCAGTAACTCATGTTCTTGGATTCATTGTCTTCAGCAAACTGTTTGCGGGCTTTCTTATGCATCGGTTTCAGAAGGGGCTTCTGTCTGGGGCGACGGCCATACAAACCGATTTGATGCAGTGTGCGGCGTATGGTCTGGGCACTGACAGGCTGACATCCCACTTCTGCAACCTCTGCAGCAATGCTGGAAGCACTCGCACGTCTATTTTTGGAAACCAACCTCTGGATATGACGCTGAGCACGTGGACTCAACTTCTTTGGTCGACCCTGGCGAGGCCTGTTCCGAGTGGAACCTGTCCTGGAAAACCGCTGTATGATCTTAGCCACTGTGCTGCAACTCATTTTCATGGTGTTGGCAATCTTCTTATAGCCAAGGCCATCTTTGTGAAGCGCAATAATCCTTTTTTTCAGCCGCTCAGAGAGTTCCTTGCCATGAGGTGCCATGTTGTCCAGCATTCAGAGAGAATTGTGCCCAAAACACCAAATTTAACAGCCCTGCTTATCATTTACACCTGAATCCTTGTAACACTAACGAGTCACATGACACCAGGGCGGGAAAACAACATCATTGGGCACAATTAGGACATGTTCACTATGGGGTGTACTCACTTTTGTTGCCAGCTGTTTAGACATTAACAGCTGTGTACTGAGTAATTTTCAAAGGACAATAAATCTATACTGTTATTCAAGCAGCACACTGACTACTTTAAGTTATATCAAAGTTTCAGTAGGATAATGTTATCCCCTGAAAGGATATAACAGAATATTTGCAAAAATCTAAAGGGTGTACTCACTTTTGAGATATACTGTATATAAAGATATCGTGATACACAATTACTTTGTCTAAATTGATAATAACTTATAAAATCTTATTTAAAATATTTACATTACCACTCAGTTTGATGCAATTAACAAACTGGACCACAATGGGCAACTTCAAGTATTTAATTCACACAGGAGTATAGAAAAATAGGATTTACAATGTGTTTTTTTTCCCGTCATAAACACTATTTATATATTGAATAGCTAGAAAACATGGTAATACCAAAATTAACAATAGGTTAGTTTCATTCAGTACAAGAGTGTGGCTCACAGTTTTTGGACAACAATGGAGGTCTATGACACAGGGGAATAAGTTCTATCTTTTCTCTTTCTCCATCTGTGTGAATGATGTGTCTCTCTCCGGGTTACATGGTGGTGAGGAGGTCGTTTGGAAGTTCTATACAAATCCTATGTATAATTTTTGTAATTGTATTATGTTGGTTATCCTGTACACACAGTATCTATTGCACGTCTCTCCGCCCAGGTTTAGGAATCCCTCCTCTTTTGCTCTTCCTGAGATTTCTTCATCATTTTGAGTTTGTCCTTATCTGAAGCATGGGTCTTAAGGACAGAGGGTGTCGTATTCTGTACAGATTGTAACTATATTGACTCATTTATATAATTACATTTACATGTATAAACTGTTATTTCAGGATGGATTTCATAGCCATATTTATTTGTGGCTTTTTTATTTAATGTAAGTGAAATGTATTCAGGCACATCACAGTCTTCTAAAACGCGGTCCACCAGGGGTCCTTCGGGTTATCGCTAATGCTTGTTAGCTAGTTTGCTAGCCTAGCCGCTACGTACGCAGTCAGTCGGAGTTGATGGTTGCTTTCTGATGAGAATGAGCCCAAAAGATGTCAGGTTTGTTTAATTTATTTTACAAATATATTCAAAGACAGACCCAAACTCTTAAAAGATACTTAAACATCTGTCACTTTGAGAGCTATAGCTGCATTCGTCGGCGGTAACGTTACAATACATTCGCAAAATCTTTTGTTTTTTTAAGCTAGCTAGCCTCCGATTACGCTACGTGCCAAACTCTGGAGGTTAACAGTAGCGTTGTTTATCATTTACACAACGTGATGTATACACTCACTGAAATGTTAACATATGTGTGTCACAAACTGAGGGTTTGAGGATTCAGTGCTAACACGATCTACTTTGTACTGGCTCATGCTGCTCGCTAACGTTATCGCCCACTGCGATGGCTAGTTGTGGGAGGCGAGTCTAGACGAGGCTGTTTGAAAATGTTAAAATGAGTTAATAACAAATGCTGCATGTTGTAACGTTACATACGATATACTCAAAATAATTGGCTAAAATCTAAAAATCAGTTTGTGAGCCGTCTCATGCGTGTTTTTTCAATGCCAAGCCTGCCAACATTTAAAGTAGTAGATTTTTGAGTGGGGTTTGGTTTGCATCTCTGTCCATCGGAAACATGGGCTAGTGTTAGCTAACGTGCTTTCTCGTTCCCTGTCAACCAGCATTAAGATTGGTCACTTACCAAAGTACATAGTCATACCCTGCAACGTTATTTAACTAACCTAAGGTTAGCTTTGATGTAACGTTATAACAGCTAGAGTTAACTAGCTACCCAGGTCACAACTTCCAGTGAATCTTCCCCATTTAACATGTGAAGCTACTCAATACTAGTTAGCTGAAGCAACATGATTGTGCTGGAAAGCTATGCAAACGTGCGGTAACGTTAGTGAATGCTTGCAGCTGTAACTGACAGCTTCTCTGCTTGTTATCCAGCTGCAGCCAGTTTCCTTGTTGATCCAGATGCTTTGACGTCAATCTCAGTGCAGACTGACGTTAAAGTCAAGTGTTTTGATTAATTTGATTTAAGTCGATCCTATTATTGTGGTAATACACTTTCATACAATACACCATACTAATACCATGGGGTTGACTAATGCGTAGCTAGTTAACGTTAGCTGAGAGGCTAAGCTACGAGGCCCTTACAAGAAGATCCTTTACATAAGTACTAATATCACACTGTGAACACACTGTTACAAGTCCTGCATTGACGATGTTACTTCAGCACATGTTTAAGTATAATCAGGAACATGCATTAAAGTACTCATCTTTTGAGAAGCTGGAAATATGAAATCTTTTTTTCCATGAAAATGACGAAAACATCAAATTTAATTCTGTCTATCAACTCATTGATAAATCTGTTAACAATTTCAGCTGTAGGCCTTTGTGTTAATGTATAACAAATACTCTTGTGTGCCAACATCTTTATTTGTAAAGTAACTATAGGGGAGTCAACATTACAATATTTGACTCTGAGATGTGTTGATAGGAAGTACAACGTGGCACTTGAGTAAATGTGCAGACGTTACCCATGTACACAGTTTGTTTACTTTAAATCATTAACAAGAATCAGAAATCCTTTATTTGTCCCACGACGGGGACATTATGTTGTTACAGCAAAGAGAGTAACACTGATTAGTCACGCCTGGTGTGTTGTTGGATAATGGCATTCACTGTAGCTGCCGAACGACACGGTAACACCCGAAGCCTTTAGTCGGTTAGTCACTTTATACCGACTAACTTCCATGTTAGGGGAACTCTATCCTCTAATGTAATAGTCTATAAATATTCCAGTTCTGACTGAGTGTATTTATAAACACATATGTTTCCTGTTTCCAACCTGCAGTCACGTGTAGCTCTTAAAGGAGTGGCTCATGATGGTGTTTATAGAGCATTTGTATGAAGGGCAGGTGAGCTCTTGGAAATTGTGACTCACTATTTCCTGGCACTTAATAGACCAAACACTCAATCGATGAAATACAAGGCATTATAATTGATGAAAATAAATATTAGTTTAGACCTAGTTGGCCAGATTGTGCACATATTTAGGATTTGAACTCCTCAGACTTGTTCTTACTGTCGTCTGCTGTCTCCAGGGATGACCTGACGACATCTGGATTTTTTGACCTGTCCCTCCATCGTCCCAGCTCTGTCGGGTAGGACGACTCTCCCACAGCTTCCCATCTGCTAAGGCCGGTTTCCCCGCCACCCTGAGTCTGCCACATCTCCTCCTTCAAAGACCTCAAACATCCCAGGATTGAACTGCCCCACAGGGACCCTCTGCCAACGCTCCTCATAAAAAAAGAGACCATGTATTGCCTACAGTGGCTACTTCCTGTGCTGCTCATCCCCAAGCCGCTGAACCCAGCGCTGTGGTTCAACCACTCCATGTTCATGGGCTTCTACCTGCTCAGCTTTTTGCTAGAGAGGAAGCCCTGCACCATCTGTGCCTTGGTCTTCCTGGCTGCCCTCTTCCTCATCTGCTACAGCTGTTGGGGCAACTGCTTCCTCTACCACTGCCAGGACACCACACTGCCGGACGCTGCCCACGACCCAGCGATTGTCGGGACCTAGGAGAGAAAAAAGGGTGGGGGGGAGGGAGCGCGCGCAATATCGGAAAGGGGAATGGGGGGTGCAAAGGGTGATGAGTCATTGCTGGAGAATGATTTTTCCATGCTGTAAGACAGAACAGGCTACACTTTGGGGTGGGAGAGCAGTGTAGAAGCCGTGTTGAAGGACTGCTGGAGGGGAATACCGCAAAAAAAGAGAGCGCTCGGCCAAAAGCGGTATTGAGGAGGCAAAGAGCCAGTTTTGGAGGATTATGGGGGCTGTTGTGCCACGCTGTAAAGAAAGACAGACTTGAATTTGAGGGTGTAGGAGGAGAGGAGGGAGAAGCGATGTCGGAGGAGACACTATGTAAACTTTTATGTAACAGGAAGGGAAGTCGGAGCGTCCAAACTTGTAATGCTATGTGATGGACGTGTGTGAACTTGAGAAGAATTTCACTTTCTGCATCTTTTCATTCCAGCATTTGAATGAAATTTAGACCCGTATATCCACCACACGTGACGTCAACCTAAAGTGACCGCTGTGTTTCAGTATTCTGCTTCCTTTTTAACCTCTGGCTTGTTTACTTCCAACATTTCTCCAGAGAGATGTCCTTTTCTCCTTCTCCTGCTGGGTCATCTCTTTTTAGAATGAAAATACACTCCACCTCAAACTGCCAAACTTCACGCAACCCTAACGTCGGGCGTCTCACAGGCAGACATGCTTGCTTTACAGTCACATACCTGTTTGTTGTCGACAGACTTTATGAGCCAGGTGGAGTTAAAGAACAGTTGGCATGTTTGTCCCGACGCTCTAGAGGAAAAACAGGGCAACACGCCTTTCGCAGTTCAACCTGTCGCCACTCTGGCTCTGCACACGTAACGCTCTCCTCCACAAGGAGAGCACACAGACACGGGACAATCCATATGTATGCTGTGAATATTTTCTCCTCTTGGCGCATCACCACAAACACCTCCGAAGGTGCGATAAAGCTGACAAACTGTCCCCTCTCCTTGTCTTCCTCGTCTCCTCGTCCTCCTCACTTCACGATCTGAACCTTTGTTTTCTTTGTTTTTTTTCTAGTGCATGGATTGCCGTTAAATTCTTTCAAGCATTATGTTGACACACATTTTAATGAATTAAAAACAAAATGCTGAAACTTTCCAAAGGGTAGAATAATCTGGACGTGTGTGTAGGATGTATGAAAGAAGATTTGCGATATGTGTTTTTCTTTTTGTGGTCGTGACATGCTGATGAGCGTAAAGAAGTGGCGATACACAAGGTGACGACAGATGTTCTGTATCGATAAGTAATGCAGAGTGATTCTCACTCACAAGTTATAATTAGGTCATCAAAAGGGCAGCGCTCTTAGTCAGAACGTTTCCTTGTGTATCTCCGCTGTGAGTGTTATGTTTAGCTGTCAGACACAGGCGTGTGTGTGTGTGTGTGAGTGTGTGTGTGTGTCCTGTCGCAGTGCTGAACATGCTCACTGCTACATTATTGCTTTGATTTTAATTTAAATAAAGTTTTTTTTTCCTCTCAACGTGTTAAACTGTGTCAAACTCAGTATTATCAAGTATTTAAAAATGTATTTTGTAAACAAATATTTGATTTTGAAGTATTCAGGGTGCAGCCGTACTTTTATTATGCTTAATTCTCCTGCAGATGTGTAGTTATGACACATATTATGCATAAGGTGAGTAAATAAGACTGTTTTACAAAGTATGCTGTCCTCACCAACTCCTCGTCCATCTGTCATCCTGGTCCAGGCTGCATAAATACATTTTCTTTAAAGGATTTTATACAGCCGGGAAGTATATACACGGGGAAGCAGCGTATCATGAGAGCTACAGCAGTTGATCACTTCTGCTATGATTTGGCGCTCTTTAAATAAATATGGACTCTACGAGAGCACAGGTGTGAAGCAGGTTAATAAATAAAGGAGGATCGAACGAATGTGTAACTGGAAACTAGAGCTGGATGTGTGTTTCTCAAAATGATGCAACTAAAGTGCAACGACCGGCTCCAGTTTTTACCATCGTTCAGCTGAGAGTCTCCCGTTTATAATATTATATTATATATATATATTTAGTGCACATACGACTGGATTTCACCTGCGCTTTTTAAGAGAAACTACTAAAAACGTACGATCTTAGATAAACTTTACGTCGGTATTCTTTCTGCTTTTGTTTATTTTATGAGTTGTTTAAATCTTAAACTGATCACTTACACCATAATACAGTTATAAGTAGTGTTTTAATGACATTTTAATGAGTTATAACTGCCTCGGAGACGCCATAGATTGTTGCTTATGTTGCATGTAATGGAAATCTCTTCTCTAACTACAAACATTTTTCTTTTTAGAAAATGATTAAATTGTATTATTGATGAAGCTTTACAAACATGGGAATATGGAATTATATGGAATATAAATGTGGGAAGGGTTGACCTTTGACCTTTACTAAATAACTAGATCATTGTACAGGTGTCACTTTGTTCTCCATCCACAACGTTTGCACACTTTCATCCCCGTTGAACAGCCTATGAGTGATGTTGGTGCATACTGTGAGAGCAGCTTTTAAAGGGGACACATGTCCTGCTGGTATGAAGAGATATTTCCTCTTGCGCAGGCGCAGAACGTACGTTCTAATTAGACCGGCTGTCGTCTTTGCGGTGCGTTCAAGTGCGACGTGTTCAAGACGCAGGCGACGTGAGGCGACGCATGAGTCCGCCTCTGTCACAGTTCAGTTCTGCTTTTAATCCTTAATACATTTTAGTGTTCAAATGACAAATTCCTATTTTAATGCCAAATTAAATGCTAGTTCTAAATAAATTTAAGCCACCGTCGAAGAATAAAACAATCCAGACTCATGTGGAAACATTATAATCTGGATCATTTGGTTATCCACGTAGGAAGAATAGTGCCTTTTAGTAGTAACATTGATAAATATTAACAAGTATTCCAAGTTTCTTCTGGTATCACCGCTCGATTTTGATTTCAGACTAAACTAAACTAAATACGTTAGCTTATCCATTTCTCCACAGACCTGCCAAAGTGTTTTTCTGCCTTCAGCCCGGCTCTGTTATTAATTGCCCTGTTTGTTTTTATGATGTTATTATAAGTGTTAATGATTGAGAGCACAGGTGGCTTGAGGAATGTCAAACTGAAATAACACATAAATCCCAAAGCAACAGGTAACAGGTGTTTCTGGTCTTGTGAAATCCCTGCAGATGATAAACATGTTAAACCTGTGCATGAAACAAAAGAGAGAGATTACCATGAAGTCAAGTACAGACTTTGTTTAGCGCCACCACGAGGTTGACGTGTGTTGTTTTGGATGAAATAACTAGTGGATGGTTCACTTCCTGGATGAAGTGTGATCCCCACAGAGATTCTTACCCTCCTGTTGTCTCCCAGATCTCCCTCACCTCTACGTTCTCTTTGTTACTTCTTGTTCTTGTATTTCTTCCTTCCCTGCAACAATCCTGGGGGAAAGTTCAGATTTTAAACTTCCTGCTAAAATACTAAAGAGAACTCGTGTAGCCTCAGTTTCACTGAACAAAAGCAAAGCGCTGGTGTTCGATCTGTAATTCTGGGAGAGAATTAAGGAAAGATAACAGTTAAAAGTACACAAACATGACTTTAAAATGCCTTTCCAGTTATTGTCTTTTAAAACCTTTGAACCATCTGGACCTGCAGGAGGACACCCCCGCTGCAGAAGATTTTCAAACACAGCTCTGGAACATTTTCAAGGTTTCACTTCAGAAGCTTATCTGTATTTAATAAACAAACAAACTCCTTCCTGCTGTTACACATTACAGCATCCTTTGTGACATTGGGATTATATTCTGAGTATTTCCCCCCCCCCTGTTTTAATAGAATATTGTGAGGAGTAAATGATCAGGTTTCAGTATGCTGACTGTTCTTGTACCAAACCCCTCCCTAAACATGATGCACCTGTTGACCTGCATGGAGCTGCCAAGGCTGATGGAAAAACCTCGTTTGACTCCAAAACGTTCTCACACAAACAGCTGACCGTCTTCTTCCCATGTCATTTTATTCACCTCACAAACATTCCTTACATTCCCCAGTCAGACAGGTCCCAGGTCAGTTTAACCACAGCCAAATCTACTCTGCGGGCAGTGAAGGCATCCTCAGGTCAGGGTCCTTCCCAAGCTGCAGTTTGCTCAATCAGCCAGCAGGGGGCAGCACCGGCCTGTGCTTCAGATACAAAGCTGAGGACACACTGAACATGTGAGACACTTTAATTATCAGTTACTAAATGAGAGTTGAAAGGAGATCACTGAGTAATAGGGTTGCAACACACATGCTTTGGTGATGCTTGATGATTTAACGCAGGATGCATCATGCATGGCTGTTACTCTGCAGTAGGTGACAGGAATACAGGAAGGGAAGCGATGTGCTGCTGAGGACGGGGGCAGAATTTCAGACACCTAAAAAAACATATCAATTGAGGTGTTCGCTATATTTAGAATATTCCATCGCTGCCGTACACACTGTCCTGCCTGCTGAAGCTGAAGCTTTATATCCAGCTCTTCAAATCCACCAGACTACATCCTCAAAACCATCATTTGACCTCGCGGGAAACAGGAGTTGCTGCTCGACCGCTGGTTTGTTTTATGTTATTGTGTGACCCTCAAAAACACCAAAGTCAAGCAGAAATGTCACATTTAAATGTGAGCATTCGCTCTCATGTCGTAGTTCAGTGAACAAAACGAGACATTTTACAGACAAAAGGAAAAATCCATTCATCAAGAAATAATTGGCAGATTAATTGAACATTTAAATAAATTGGAGTAACTGGATTCCAGCTAATTTGGTGGCATATAAATGACTATTAAGTAAAATAAATCTATTAATTGATATTTTTTAAAATAGTAATATGACTTCATGTGCTCAATCATAAGTCATTAGTTAAGGTTTCGTCAAGCGGTTATAAAACAGGTCGTACATTTATTACCTGAGTGCATCGCCTCAGCACATCCTTCAGGCTAAATCAACGCGTGTGTGTGTGTGTGTGTGTGTGTGTGTGTGTATCTCAAATGACAACACACAACATCCAACTGCTGCACTCGTATCATCAGGAAACTCGCTGACAAATGTTTCCACTCGACAACGGATTAAGGAGAGCAGAGGAAAACCTCTAAGTGCTGTTTGGCTGCCTGCCACAGTTGTTTGTACCATAATCTTTTGGCGTCCCTGAATGTCACACGGCTCCTGTTTTGTGGAAAGCAGCCATTTTATGTTCCTACACTAAGAATTCAAAAGCTGATGAAAATAAGGGAAGTAAGCGCTGGGTAGGAAAGGTGCCACAGGTAGAGGTGTCCTGACTCACAGGAAGTGGGTAATATTCAGGGGTTTATTTGGTCCCTTAGCGTTTACATTTTTGCTCATTATGTGAAATAATAACACATTTTTCCTTCATTTCCAAATAGAACAAACCACAAAGACCTTACAGAAAGTAAGTTCCAACACAGGACAAAGCAGGAATAATTGTACAGCTGCACGAGGTTAAATACTGTAAGACGACAGAACTCCTTCTTTATACAAAATTCTGCATATTTCACATTCACATTCTCAGTAAAGTCGCTTCTCTGGTCACAGGACGAAGTCAATCTGTGGACATCAGAGAGCGAGCGATGCGTCCAGAGGAAGTGACGCCTTCCTCTGCTCTCGTCCCTTTGGTATCCGTCATGAAGGAACCACAGATTCATTCAAACTAAAGTAAGAAGTACGATTCCTCATCCTGGAGTCCCCCACGGACACAAGCCTGCTTTACATTTAGTGTCTCACGCTGACCATCAGGATCATTGAGACGCTTCGTGTCGGGTCCCATCAGAAACAACACGCGCTTCTTACAGGAAGGTAATCTCAGTCTCCTGGTTCTGGTAAGCCTCCTCCTGCATCTCGGCGTACAGCTGGTCCATCCTCTGGAAGGCCAGGTAGCCTTTTTTACCTGCAGATGCACGGATTGAAAGTATAATACAAATACGATGAAATAAGGTTTTTATAAACACACAAATGAATTTACTACGGAAGGGAAAATAATAAACATTCGTACCAAACGAGAGGACGGTTTCTTTGGCGGCGCTGCGCAGATCTTCATCTGCTGATCTCCATAAATCTGCTATGTGCTCGACACTCTCCGTGGCCTGGCAGAAACACACGGGTCAGTACGTGTACCAGGCAGGGCTGTAAAGTGTAACTCTGTATTTGCTGAGAGATGTTTTAAATGTGTGGCGCTCACCCTGAGGCATTTAAGAGCCAGACAGGAGCCTTGTTGGATCTGAACATCGGTGCTTTTTAAACTCTCCGTGTAGTAAACGACTGCCTGCAGGAGAAGGTTAGCACAGAGCACTTGTTTTGTTGGAGTTGGTACATCCTTGCATTTGTTTTCACAAGGTAAACAAAACTAACAGAACTAAGAAGACAAAGAATCTTTAGAGGCATGCTCACACACGAGCGATGTTTGGCTGAAGGTTCACCTCCATGCAAAGCGAAGATGCAAATGCGTTTCGCCTCATCTGTACTTAATGTTAGCATGCTAACACAATTTCATGACGGTGAACATTGTATACCTGCTAACATCAGCATTTTGAGCTTGCAACATTAGCACGTAGCTTAAAGCAGCTAGCATGACTGGTCTTATTAATGCTAACACACGGGGACAGTGGGATGCACCTTGCTCCTGAAGGCCTTGCAGCCTGCAGCTCTGCAGAGACAGTTGGCAGCAGCTTTGCAGACTTTGTGGTTGGAGTCGACCTGCAGCGCGGCCAGAGTCTGCAGCGTGCATCTCAGGGGGAGGAGCTCCACGATGCACCGCCCCCTCAGCTTATTTAATGCCCGCCTCCTTTTGGGGCTCCTCAGGGCGGACAGGATGTACTCTGAAACACATTAATGACCATAATGAATGAATAATGGATCATGAAGTCTGTTCTGGAGCTTCCAATGCAACCACACAATCTGTATCAGCAGAGGAACCTTTCCCTGTTTCACGTTTTATTTTGAGCGCTTTAAGGACTTCCTGTCTTGAGAGCAGCTTGGTAGAGAACCAGCGCTCTCTGATCCTTCCTTGACTTAACACACACCTCATTTCTGCAGATATTGTCAGACTTTTCTTTTACTTTTCTGACTGAGGGAGATTTTTTAGCGTTGTGAAACGTAGCTAACGGGAATCATTAAGAGAACACGTTGCCGCGAGTCGACCTGCATCAGGGCAGCGTTATAATATTCGTGCAAGAGTTTGTGCTTGCGTAACGTTAACTTGACTCCTGCAGGATTTAATTAGTTTATTGGGTTATTTTGATCGGAAACCCCTTTTTTTATACACGCATTTCCTGGTTATCAGAGAGGCATTTGTTTATTATTAAAGAGAGATTTTATGATATTTCTTTTATGTGTTTGGGAACTGGTTCTCACACAAATCTGGAAAATGATATCTGAAGTTAAACTGTTTACACTGACTTCATTCACATTTCTCACATTCCTCAAACACAACAGATTTCTGTCTGTGCAGCTCGTTAACGGACTTTAATCATAATGACATTTTATACATCTCATAAAAGCAAATTAAATCTTATCTAATCTTTATGGATCTAAACTCCACCCGCCTGGTGCGCAAAGCGTGTTAAAACAAATGCCAAAATTAATGTCACACTTTATTTGTCCCACATTGAACTAAACACAAAACACAGAGTTGTTGTTGTTGTTGTTGTTGTTGTTGTTGTTGAGTTTGTTTTAACAGTTTTATGGGTTTTTCTGTGCAAAGCAAATATAGCAGTTAAATAAACAGCCGGCATTAACATACTGCAGCCACATGAAGGAGGGAGGAAGTGAATCATGTGGTTGTTGAAACGCACACACACACTCACACACACACACACACACAGTTGGTTTGGTGGTAATGTTGACAGATGGTCCAGATGCCTTCAACAATCTGGAATTTCTGGAACGCTCTCAGATCTTAAAGCACAACACACACACACACACACACGCATGGTCCCTATGAGTCCCCAAAACATCGGCATTTTAAACACTTTCTTCAGATAACTGACGTATAAGTCTAGACTTTTGAAAAAAGATAGCTGTACCTTCTTTGGAGAGGCATGAGATGCGCTCCCCCAGCTCCTTGATGCTCCAGCGTTTCAGATACACCGACAGCTGGAAGAGGGAGACTCTCTCTGAGCTGCAGACCGGCCGAGGGCAGGGCACCATCCGACCGGCCGTCTGGACCTCCTGCAGGAGCTGAGAAAACACTGCAGAGGAGGCAGAAACAAAGGTTTTCAGTCCATACTATGTGTAAGGAAGGTGGAATAAAGTGCACATGTACTACAGTACCTTTTTCTGACTGGCCGGGCTGCTTGGCCTTCACCTTGTGGCTGTAACGTTTCCTTAGCGTCCTGGAGAAACTGCCGGAGAGGCAGCAGAAAGGAGAGCTGCTGTCGTTCACACACTCCTCCCAGAACAGCAACACATCCCTGGTTCTCTGGGCCTTCGGGAGGACTGAAGGCAAAGTGAGGAGGAAGAGGAGGAGAACGTAAATCTTGTGCACACCACGGGAACCAGAACATGTTTAACATGCACGAAAAAGGATCATTGTCAAAAACAGTGCACTTGGTAGAATGTAAGAAATGCCTACGTCAGGGTTTTAGCCAAATAAGATGCGTAAATATGCTACGTCAAATAATTCCAAATGACATGCATGAGCGGTCCCGGGTATATTCTCTAACTGCAAAACTATTTCACAACCTGCGCTCTAAAATACAGAAACACATCTTCCACTAACTGTCTCGAGCAGCGATGCCGTCGCTCTTCTCCAGCAGCAGGCAGCTGATTCTGTCCAGGACTTCAGCTTGGAGAGACATTTCCTCCAGCAGGTCCCTCCGAGAGGGGCTGAAGTCGGTCGTTTTTATCATCTGAGGAAACATTACGTGCATTTGTTAAGATTTGGACAAGCAAGTTTGAGGGTGGAGACAAACGAGGGGCGGACAGGATGTAGAAACTGATCCAGAAACTTAAAGTTAAAGTCGTGTTTAATCACAGCTCTAATGTGGACATAGCTCATAAAGAACATACTGTACCTGTAGCAGGATGCAACATATATCCAGGTGAGTCTCAAGAGCCTGGTCAAGACCCCAATTCCCAGAAGTCAAAGGTGTGACAACCAACTCTTCGTCAGAAGTTGATTGGCTGTTCTGGGAGAGGAGGCCGAGACTCCTCACAGCACTCAAAGAGCTGATGCTGACGGAGGAAGAAACAGACGAGTGTCTCCACATGGAATCAGCGCTGATTATTCTCTGTTGTCTGTTTTTGCATGTGAACTCACCCACTGTCTTTTAGTCTCAGGCTGCCCAAACAGGAAGTGTCATCATCTGCGTTGAAGTCATGTGACAGGAAGTCAAAGCTGCCCAGGACTTCCTCCACGGCCAGAGTCTCCTCCAATGATGTGCTTCTCAGCAGGGAGAGGTTGTTCTGTGGGTGAACACATGCACACATTCATCAAGATGAAGATCACTTCCAGGTGTGTGTGTGTGTGTGTGTATAAACACACACCTTCAGTATGGTGGCCAGGTGCAGTATCTGGTGGTCCAGAGCTCTCAGCTCCTTCTCTGAGCAGGTCTGGTTCTGTAACGTCTTCTCCAGCTCTGCGATCAGGGCTCCCAGCCGGACGGCCTGGGCCCTGCGCTGGGCGCCGCTCACCACCGGCCTCCCCGGGTTCTGAGCAGCGTCCGCGGGCGAGGACAGGACTTCGGCTCGGGGTTGAGAAGGGGGTGGGGGCGAGGCAGGGGCAGAATAGGATACACACTCTGCAGAGTCCTGGAGCAAACGTGGGGACGAGTTTAAAATGAAACTTTAAGTGGGGATGCACCGATGAGAAGAATGTGCGATAACGATAACACTTAAAGTGTTCTGCTCAAATACATGTAACCAGGTCGGCAGCTGACGATCACTTTCATGATTCATCGATTTTAGTTGCTATAAAATGTCAGAAGAATTTCTCTAATGTGTTGTTTTGCCCACACCTCAAAGACAGTTTACGCTCACAGATGAATAAAGCAACCAGAAAACATTCACGTTTAAGAAGCTGGAATCACAGAATTTAACATCGCAATGACGACGATCGTGCAGCTGCAGTTGAACATGTGTGTGTGCTTCGTGCAGCCACACGAAGCACACACACATGTTCAACAGGAAGGGTGCAAGATGCTGAGATGTGCTGATGATCCCCCTCTGTGGGCATGAACACATAGAAAACAATGCATGCAGCTGTTGAATGAGACAGATAACTGTAACGCTCACACATTAACCTGGAGCTGCAGGTAAATGTTTCATGACTCAAGTGGAGCCTGCAGGTGTGTTGTTACCTGAACACCGACAGTGTGCTGTCCCAGCGCTGCACTGTGCGTCTCTGGGTCGGCTTCTCCAGCCGTGTTCTTTCTGAGGATGTCAGGAGTGCTGAACCTGCGTTACAGAAATAACATGCAGCATGGTGACATTCAGAAGGTAGACAAAGTCTTTGATAACATTGCTTTGCTGCATTCGCTGGAGTTCATGCTCACCTCTGCAGAGCCTGCAGGGAACCTGTTTTACTCTCCGCTGGTGTGGAGGAAGTATCTAACACACTTCCCCACTCCTCCTCTCCGTCCTTCTCGTCCTTCCTCTTCTTCTTCTCGCTCTCCCCCGGAGAGACCTCCACTGATTCTTCCTCCACTGATTCTTCCTCCCCGAGGAACAGCTGGCTTCCTCCCAGACTGGTGCCCTGACTGTGGCTGGAGGGGTAGCTGTGAGTCCGCGTGAGACTGTGGAGTCGATGAAGTCACACAATGATACGAATTCATTAGAAGGTTTTCAACATAGATTTGAATTTGAAGCGTTTTATTGGACCAACAGATATGAAACTGATCTTCTAATCCAACTTAAAGGCCGTAACATGTGAGGTTAATGCTTCAACGGATAAGACTGGCATCATTTAATCTTTATTATAAACATATTTTATATACAACATTATGTTTTGTCTTATTCTCGTGAACACCTCGAGGGAATTTCTTCAAATTTGGCACAAATGTTTTCATGGACTCGAGGATGAACTGATGCCAATTTGAGGGGGTCAAAGGTCAAGGTCACTGTGACCTTTTGTCTAATGTCTGATAGGATACAAAGTGATGACATGTTGGACAGACATGGATATAAACTGCAACTTGACCGGAGTTTTAATTATACTGAGAAAATCCCATTTAAATGACAAATACTTTAATTTCACAAACAAGTGTTTATCTCCTGTATCAACTGCACATTGACTCGTTGCGTTGTCCGGTAACGCCACACACACCTGTAGGGGCTTTGCGGGCTGTGGTTGGGCGTGACGGAGGTGTGTGAGGGGTCGGACAGGTAGCTGAGCAGAGACACGCCTCCTCTGTTGTGTCGACTTCTAGACACCAGAGACGGGAGGGAACCGTCTCGATCCTGCAGCTCACGCATCATCGACTGCACAGGACGGAGCAGAAACACAATAAATGTAAATATCACACGCGTACTGTCGTGTGTACACAGTCCTGCTGCACTGCTGTTAGAAAGATGGGGTTACACCTGCTTTACTCCTGATGTCCTGTAAGTGTTAGGCGTGCAGTGGTTATGGCGAAGGTCAGGTAAGTGTGTGTGTGTGTGCAAACTCACTATGAAGTATTTCTCTGTGAAGGAGGGGGTGCTCGGTGCCGTCCAGCTGTACACTGAGCTCTTCCTGCTGGACACCGACTGCCTGCTGACAGACAGCGGCCTCATCTTCTCACTGCTGTCAAACGGACTGCAGGTGCACACAGAATATATATAAATGTACATTACACACACAAACACACACACACACACACACACACGTGTTGATTATTACAGATGTCCAACACATGTTTCATCCACATGAAGACAATAAATCAGCAATGAGAAATGTCAGGGCCTTTTCTTTGAACCTTTCCCTCGCGCTGTAGTACTCCCTGAAACCTTGTCGTCACAGTTAACGCATCGAGTTTAGTTTCAACTCCCCTTGAGCTCACTGACTTCACTATTCGGGTCATTCTCAGCGGGTAAATGTTCTTATAGTGTTTGTAAATTGACATTTTCCCATGTTTGTCGCGTTCCCTGCACTCAGTTGAGAGGTTGTCGAAGCATGCATGCTCTTCATCAACGACTTCCTGCTTTACATTCATCAGCTGCAGACATTCCCACCCCAGGGCTTTGCAGTGCAGCCACAGTCTTTTTATTTTCTACGGTCGGCTTCTCTCATCCGTCTGAGATTTGAACCAACACGTTTCCGTCTCCTCTTGCTGCCCACAGCTGTATTTATATATCTGGTGAACACACTCATGTTGGTTATAAGAGCAGAAACACTGATTGAATTCACTGTGACTCATTTAGAGGTGTGTGTGTGTGTGCGTGTGTGTGTGTGTGTGTGTGTGTACGGCCACAGCAGTCTATTGTTTTGTGAGTGTGTGAGTTTTGCAGCCTTGTGCGTGCTTGTGTGATTTTCCATCTCTCCGGGGAGAATCCATGAAACGTCCTCCACCTGGCTTCTCTAAGCCCTGAAATATGATCTATCATAGTGCGAGGGCACATCAGCGTGTGTGTGTGTGTGTGTGTGTGTGTGTGTGTGTGTGTGTGTGTGTGTGATGTACACACTGTATTCAATTAGCTGCACGGCGACAGCTGGCTCAGGTTAGAGGTGGAAACAGAGGCAAAGAAACTAACAGCAGCAGATTCTTGATGTGAATCTATAATAATCCAACAACTTGTCGTTGTTGTCGTCACGTTTTACTGCTCGTGGTAAAGTAACGAGGAGGCTGTTTGACATTTCAGAAAGGAGTGGGAGAGAAACAAACAGAGAGTAAATATCTCACTCTGTCTCGTCTTCCTTCTCTGTTTGTCTTGAGGGAAACGTATCGGATGGTTTGTGCTCCAGCTGCTGGTGTCATCACGTCATGACATCCACGCAGAGCAAGAGGCCACACGGCTGCAGCTGTCCACACATGTTCATCACATCATCCAATTATTCTACTTTCCTTTTTAGGAATATCGCTAGTTTTACTCCTCTCCACTTTACCTTCCCATCAACCCTCACTGCGCTTGACGTCTTGGCGTTCTTTGTCACCACTTCATCTCTTATTTTCGTCTATTGGACTTTCATGTCTTTCTAGGTCGTTCTTATCTGCGTGTGTTCGTACTTCCAGGTGACTTCCAGCTGCAGTTTGATGGTTCCCAGCTCCGTGATGTCCACCAACATCAGCTGAGGCCTCGCCACAAAGAAGTCCGCGCTCGCACACGTCACCATGCCAACCAGCAGCCAACCCAAACCCTTCGCCTCCGTCACCTGAAAGCAGAGATTTCATGGGTGAGATATGTGCACACTGAAACCACATGTGCTGTACAACAAGCAGAAGAAAATGCACAAAGTATGTAAATGTACATTTCTGTGTGTATATATATATATATATATATATATATATAAAATATAAATATATATATAGATATAGATATATAATATATTATAATATATTATAATATATTATAATATATATATATATATATATATATATATATATATATATAATATATATATATCTAATATCTATATTAATATATCTACTAATATATCTCTAATCTATATCTATTATATATATATAAATATCATATATTATCTATTCTATATCCTATATATCTATTATCATATCTATATTTATATCTATATTCTAATTTATATATCTATATATTATATTCTCCTATATTCTTCTATATATCTTCTCATCTCTTCTCTAATCTCTCTCTATTATTACATTATAATATATTCTTCTCTCTTCTATCTCTCTCTATCTCTATCTCTCTCTTCTCTCTCTCTCTCTCTTTCTCTCTTATCTATCTCTTATCCCTATCTCTATCTATATCTAATTATATGTCTTATCTCTTTCACCAACGTCTTCTATGTGAATTTGCAAGTCCTGTACCCACCTTTTTGTGTGTGTGGTGTGTGTGTGTGTGTGGTGTTTGTGTGTTGGCGGTGTGTGTGTGTGTGCCACCTTGATATCGAAGTTGTGCTGTATGTGCGGGAGGAAGACCATCTCCTCTTCGTCCCAGGACTGCGTGTCGTCGGATTCAATCTTCCCTCTGATCCTCCATCGCTGGCGGCCCAGACGCACGACCAGCTGGTCATGTGACATCACAAAGTCAGTAAATGATTCAAGTCAGTTCAGAGTCGAAAACATTTCCCTTCAACCAAAGATGTAAAACATACTCTGTAGTAAAACACCTTCATACTTACCATCGAGACGTTTACAAACTTTATACGGGAGAAGTGGATTCATTTATTTATTAAACTGCAAAAAACATTTAATTGGCAGCACATTACAGCTCAGTAATAATGTGCTAAATGTTTGATAATAAAGAGGGAATAATAAATAATGAATAACTAAAGTCATAACCAGGTAACAGCTTGGTGTTGACATGTGTACATCTGGGTAATATTAGACGCACATATATGTAACAGTGAAATAAAGAGCCGATAACAAAAGGAAACACATTTAAACATCACAACGATATAAAATAAACTATAATAGTAAAAAATATGGAAACCTGCAATACAATGGTTGTATCAGTATTATGTATGTATTAGTATTATGGTGACATTAATGTGGTAATTATATTTATCTTTACAGACTTTTCTTTAGTTTTCTCCAGCTCTGGTTCTCGCCACGCTTTTCACACTTTTAAAAGTAGAAGCTCACCTCGTATTGGTCTCCAGGGCAGAGTCGAGCAAAACCGATCAGACCTGCAAGTGAAAACACATGTTAAGTATTTGGAAGAGTGTGTGTGTGTGTGTGTGTGTGTCTGCGTGTACGTGTGTGTACCTTTCATTTTGATGTGTAGCTCTCCAAGGAGGATTTCTAACTCTCCTTCCATAACGGACATGTCCTGCAGAGAGGAGACAGTAGGGAAGTAAATAAATCCTTTTGTTCTGATACTTTCCATCTAGTTTCGCTCCTAACTGAGGTCACAGGTCAGGGTCATGTACAGAACGTCGACACTGGCTGCTGGCTCTTGTGGGGGGGGAACAAGTTGTTGGGGGGGAGTTTTGCATTTGTAGCGTTCCAAATTGAATCCAGTTCACAAGCTAAGTGAATGCTAGTCATGACTTCACTCATTAAAGCTGCAGATTCACTCCTCGTACCTGTTCATGTGTCAGTAAATGTAGTTTAATAAGCCTGGTGTTGCTGTATTTACCACCTGCGTTTGATTGGCCACTTCTCAGATTCGTCCTCAAGCATTCGTCAGATGTGTGATATTGAATGCATGCATGACTGAGCATGTGGTTAATAAAGACCCATCAGTCCCCTTTACGACACTAAGATGGATAATTGTGAATGTGATTACTAATGTTCAGAACAAGGAGCAGCAGATGAAGCAGCACGTGTCGAGCAGACCGCCGCCTCCTGTGTGGGCTCATGTTTCGGGGGTCACGGCTGCTCGTCACACACACACGCTGCACACCAAACTCAAGCTTGAGGTCAAAACTGAGAACCAAGCGGCCGATTTCTGAGTCTTGAAGAGGTTGGAAGCCCTAACTACTGGACGAGCGTTAGTGTCCTGTCTAACACAGAGTCGAGCTTCATTCAAACAAAGGAGGTAAACACACCAGAGACAGGTTCACAGGAGCGTCCGGCACGCTTCACATGGAAACACTGATTTAAATGCAGATGATGTAACGAGGGCGCCGAGTGTAACAAGAGATGCATTGCATACAGCAGCAGCATGCCCTGCATTCAAAATCTTACTCAAGTAAAAAAACTAAAGTATGAGCATCAAATACACTAAAAGTATTCATTATGCAGAAGTGTGTGTGTGTGTGTGTGTGTGTGTGTGTGTGTGTGTGTGTGTGTGTGGTAAGACGTTATTGATCCTGAGGGGACACAAGTAATTACAATTACACCTCCTGTACCAAGTGAACACATCAATAATTAAAATCCAATCATATATTATATTGCCCATTATTCTTAAATAGGCTGTTCTGCATAACGAGTACTCTATATATATATATATATATATATATATATATAATACTTTAGTTATTTTAAGTATATTTTGATACTTTTATACTTGTACTTGTAAGTACAACTTGGAATACATAACTTTGACTAACAGCAGAGTATTTCTACACTGTGGTAGTGTTACTGGTGTACACGAGTACTCCACTGGGGGAGCAAACAGAAGAACATTTATTGGAGTAAAAAGGAAAATAAAGGCAGAAATGTGAAGAAAGAATAATGTGCCGTATGAAAGGAAGCAACATAAGACAATAAACAGATGTGACTGTGAGCGTGTGTTGGGTCTGAGGAAGTTCTTCAGTTCTGCAGCACCATGTGACAGACAGGGTATGAATGAGTCTTCAGTTGTCTGTTAATGACCCTCAGCAGAATCGCTGTGGGACCATCACTCAGATATATCGTTTGGCAGCATTACGGCGATTAGCGGCGAGTGTTGGCGCTCTGCTGTGTGGAGATGACAGATAAGTGGCAGATACTTTACGGCCCTCTCATCCACTCCCTCTGTTGCCGTTCAGAACGCAAGAATTTGATGAAGAAATAGTTGTTAGTGGCTGCAGCTCAGCTCGTACAGTGATAATAAAATACTGTCGAGCTTTTCATCAGCAGGTCAGTATTTATATTATTATTATATTATCTGTAGCTCAGTCGCTGCTTTGACCAAAGGGAACATTTTAGTGACGCAGAAAACTGTCTGTCTGTCTGTCTGTCTCTCTGTCTGTCTGTCTGTCTGTCTGTCTCTCTGTCTCTCTGCCTGTCTGTCTGTCTGTCTCTCTCTCTCTGTCTGTCTGTCTGTCTCTCTGTCTCTCTGCCTGTCTGTCTGTCTGTCTGTCTCTCTGTCTCTCTGTCTCTCTGCCTGTCTGTCTGTCTCTCTCTCTCTGTCTCTCTGCCTGTCTGTCTGTCTCTCTGCCTGTCTGTCTGTCTGTCTGTCTCTCTCTCTCTGTCTGTCTGTCTGTCTCTCTGTCTCTCTGCCTGTCTGTCTGTCTCTCTGTCTCTGTCTCTCTGCCTGTCTGTCTGTCTCTCTCTCTGTCTCTCTGTCTGTCTGTCTCTCTGTC